>NC_066364.1:50355974-50655974 GCF_013377495.2 Cygnus atratus | reverse complement strand
AATCTGAAAAGTCCCAGCTTAGTTTTGGAGGGAAAAAAAAAAAAAAAAAAAAAAAAGGAAGAAAAAAGGCCAACAGAAAGAAAACCCCCAAAGCCCAAACACAAATGAGTTTTTTATGCCTAAGTGGCATTTATCTCACAGTGGTCTAACAAAAGCGCAATTTTCCTTGATTTCATATAACAACTGCTAGTTTTCTGTTGTTGAAAAGAGAGAATATTATTTTCACTAAGATAATTAACTAAATAGTTATATCTGTAACTCATCAGCAGTTTTAATATCTTCCACAAATATATAGTATCTCTTGGAGCATTCTTTTCATTCCATCATAGAAAGTTAATAGTGTCATGTTACATTAGAAAAAATATGGTACAATTATTGACAAAGATTTCACAAGAGAGGATGATAATAATTCCTACCTGGGGGAAATTTCTGTTTCTCTAAGCACAGAGACATAAGACAATAAAATCAATGTCATATGCATTGGAACAAAATAGAAGTTGTTACAATAGAGTCTGATCCTCATCAGAGTTGTCTTTTTTTTTTTTTTAAGATGGAAGTATGCTTAGGGGAAAAGCTGGATAAGATATAAGATACTGGCTGTGGCCAAAATGTGTGTGGAAAAAAAAAGCTTCTAATCAGCTACAGATTTTCTTATTCATTCCCTGAAGCTGTGTGGGGAATTATAGATTGAGCGCGTTGCATCTCTATAGTTTCAGAAAGAAGAATCTTTCCCCTTGGTCCCTGTGTAGCTTTCCAACATAGGTATATATGAGATATGTATGGGAAGGGGGGAAGTAAAAATGCCTTTGCAGCTCTTAACAAATGTTAGGGGGAGAATTACCGTTTAGACTGCTTCATCATTTAATGTCAGCACAGTTAAGTAATCCTCAGAAAAGTTTGTGAAGGAGGGAATTTTGTGTTGCAGTACTCTACAGATGGAGAAACTCAGGATGTAGGTAATCAAGGATATTACTGTACAGTAAACTTGGCTGTGAATTACACCTTGATAACTTCTGGACATCAGACAATTTTTTGAAGATACTTAGCTGTACAGTTGATTAGCAACCTCAGTCCCATTTCAGCAAATGGCTTTTCTTGTTTTACAGACCTTTTCCAATTTATGATTTCACTGAGAGCTAGGCATTTTTTTTATTTTACTTTATTTTTAAATTTCAACACATCTTGTTTGTTCACCGTTTTACATATTATTTGTTTCTATTTTTGATATTTAGTGGTAAAATTCCTTCCTTGTCCAGTGTATAGCTTGTCAAACAACTATGAACTTTGTGGCAGAGGAAGAAGTAGAATACAGAATTTAGTGTCTAGTCCATCCTTTATGCAGTCATCTACTGCATGCATTGTACTATGTTCAATAGCATTAAATTTATATTTGCAATTTAAAATGCAATAGGTGAAGGAAAGTGTGGTAAATGTTTGTGACACATGGCAGGCTATCTTTTCACTTACTCTCTTGCAGAACAGTAGACAGTCTTATTTCTCGTTTCTTTCCTTGTGTTAGACATTCAATGGACAGACCACTAAGTATGAAGTTGAGAACATTCGTAGTTTCAACGCTGACCAACTTTTTCAGAAAACAAGCATATTCCTGCTCTTTTTTTTCCCTATACTTTCCACAAATATAGGGTATTTTTCTTAAACTATTTTTCAATTGAGGGTGTATTATTTTGCATTTTTCAGGAATATACACCTTTAAAAATGACCCTTTTAAGTGGACTCCTCTCCACTGGCTCATTTAGAACCATTTAATGCAATGCATAATTTGCTGCTTTAGATTAATATGCATGCATTATTTTTCTTTTTTTTTTCATCCCCCCCCGCCTTTCCCAACAGCTACTCAAGACAGTAGCTAAATAATTATTAACTATTCATGAATCACTTGTATGACCTAGTTCTAATATTAAGTCCTATATCAGTCACAGTTTCAAGACAGAGAAACAGGGGTCTATAGTGTACAGTCCAGATCCAACTACTGCTAATTACAATACTGCTTGTAATTGATTTCATGTTTTTATTTCAAGCCCTGCCTGCCATCCCACCTAATTGAAAGAGGCATGCGTTAGGCCACACATTTCAGAGATGGACATTAAATTCAGGAGAGCTCAGACCCAAGCCAAAGTGATTAATAACAGTTCAAAGGGAAAGGGAAGCATGGGAGAAAAGGTGCTCACTGGGAAAATTCAAGAGCCAGACACTAACACAGTCTGAAGTTCTTACAGCAATAACTCAAAGCATTGTCATTATAAAATGATTTTTATCTTATGAGTTTATTTGCTTTCCAACTTGGAATCATGTTGGGAATTATCAATCTTCAGTTCACTCATTTTTCCTTTGAAAGCTACCATTCTTTCTGTACAGGGGTGGATTAGAAACAAACACGAGCAAGAACTGAACTTCTAACCTTTCAATGGTTGTATGCCAGTCAGTCTTTTCTGCTTCCACTTTCTCCCTCAGATTAGTTGGCAATCTCTCTCTCTCTCTCTCTCTCTCAATTTAACCAGCTTTTCAACAGATGAGCTTGCAGGAAAAAATTGTTACCATAATGGCATTTTAAAAATACCACTGCAATTGCTGATATGACAGTACTTCTTTTCCTTCTCCTTCCCAGATGGGCAGAGTCTTGCCACTTCTTTTCACCTAAAAGTTTCCTACCACATGATGCTGACACACTTTTTTTTTTTTTTTTTAAGCTAGGAACATTCTGAATCTCTTACTTTTAACCCTTTTCCAATTCTGAAATAAAAATAAAAGCAAATGACAATCTGTAGTTGTCACTCTTCATATAGTATATGGCTTGCTCACATTTTCCCATTACACGAATTCAAGTCTAATGATGCTGGCAGTGAACTATTTGATGTCCCTGCTTCTGTAGCAATGCTCGCTTTTCCTCCCAAAATACTCTGATCAACCTTGCTGACTGATGAGGTCAGTCTTCTACATGGTGGAAAAGGTATGATTCAAATAATATACAGTGAAGAAGGAAATGAAAAGAGATGTTCCACTTTCACTACAAGTGGCCCAATAACTACAGTATTGCTCAAGACATAAACAAATTTTTCCATAGCTGCCATTTTCAGGAAAAATGAGCACTGCTCAGTCTGGCATCACACTTCAAGAGCAGATCCCATGCTATGGGTCTTTTCATGGAAGAAATCACATACAGCCTTTTCTAAGGTTTACTGTTGGCTTGCTTGGTGTATAAGCTTTCATGAATACAAAATCTTCTCTAAAAGCTTTCTATGGAGATTTAGGGGCTTTTAATCACCATGATGGGGTCATGTGTTTCACTTTTATGATTGCTGACAATTAGTTCAGCATTGCAGATTTTTGTTTACATGGCTTGGGTTCCTAAGTCCTGTTATCACAACAAAATTATTATATGTCATTTAGACAGCTAAATGCTGCCTTTGTTTTGGTGATGGTGTAAGCATTTTGCTTTACAAAACAATAGGTCTCTTTTTCAAGACTTGATATTTTCTGTAATTCAGGCTCCCTTGTGGCATGTCATCTGATTCCTGAAAATTGTCCTAAAACCCTCCCTCTTTAATTACTCGTTGAAAAGCTGAGAATGACCTTCAGGCATAATAAAGAACATTTGGTAAATTAGTTATCTGATGGAATCGCTGTTACATTAAACACAAGTGTGCACGAAGAAACTGAGTGTTAAACCGACTGAGCTAGAAAACTGGCTGCTTAGTGATAGTGTGAGATTACCTCTGTCTCCTGCTATGGCCAATCTGTCCCTGGAGGCTGTGACAAAAAGGAGCCTAAGGGGGAATTTCAAAGGAGCCAAAACATCATTCAGCAGATACCAATACTAATTTGTCAAGATAATTTGGTAAAATAAACTTTCCATTTTTTTTTCTTTATAAACTACCAATAAGGAAGAACTGGACTTTACTGATTTGTTCAAAATGCCTTGGCATTTGACCAGAGATTCCCTGTCAGACTGTATTTCTTCCATTACAACCTTATCATTCACTTCCAACCATCTAAAAACTATAATGCATTCTTAGCATTTGCCACACAATTATTTCTGTCTTATGTTGGATATTTCATGGGCAAAACATCTGACACAGGAATCGTGACAATAACACAAAACCCATTCTATTTTCTCCAGTTCCATTCTTAACGATCAAGGATCAGAGAAAAGGCATTATGACACGTATTACCATCCCACTGTTTAGTTTTAAAGTTTAAGTAGTTATGAACAAAAGCAATGCACATTTTCATTGGCAAACACATGGAAAAAAAATCAAATTAGTCATCTGCCCAAGTTTAATTAAGTCCCCCATTTGAAAATTGCTTTCCAAAAACGGTTAAGGTTAGCAATCTTATTTTATTTTATTATTTATTTTATTTTAATTTAATTTCTTTTACTGCAGATACTAAGGTTGATTGCTAAGCTTGCTGTGGAAAATGGGCAAAAAAAATAACACCAAGTGTGGATGAATGTGAAGCAAATGCATTAAAACAAGTGGAACAGTTCTCCGTGGAAAATGCATTGCTCAGCAATAAGGATAATTTGTAAATATTTCCAAGCTAGGAAGAGTTGGAGAAGAACCCACTTGGAAGAAAACCAAGCTAGAATACGCCCAATTACTGGGCCTTAAATGCTTCCAAGATTTTTTAGAAGGTTGCGCTGGTTCATGCTGACAAGTGTTCCCTTTTGGCATCCCAGTCCTTCCCGGGCATACCAGCAGCACATGTGCAACAGCCTAACCTCATCAGAGGAGGGCACCAGTCCAGTCTTCTCCTGGCAGCTCTGTTTCACAATCCTCTTCACTGTTTATTATTCACCCAAGAGATAGCTTGTGTAGAGACATCAGTGATGTTCATGCAGCTATTTAAACTGACTTTGAAAGAAGGTTGTCTGGTAAGCTACAGGGGGAAAAGAGGGATTAAGGACAATGAAATCATACTGTTTCATAAACACTTTGTCATTACCTTTAACTTAGTGCACTAAATTGCAGCAATATGTCATAGTGAGACATTTCGTTCCTATTACAGCATGTACAGCATGTAGTAGAAATTTGATATCCAAACCAGACACACAAAAGTTGGCTTGAAGCATCAGTGTCTTAAAATGTATAGCATTCTTTGTATGGTGAAAGCAATCTAAATTTAAAGTGAGTAAAGCTGCAGAGAGACACAAACTCCAGCTGACAAACATGACTGCTTTTACCACCAAGGACATTCACACAGACAGGTTAGAGTCAGAATCACCAGCAATGCTGTCAATATTTAAGGGAAAATTTCTCAAGGAATGCTGTCAGAGATGTGCCAATTGTCATTTACTGAGGCCTTGGCTGACCACTCTCCCTCCACTGGTTTATTCCTATATAACCTATCTCTACCCAAGTCAGCGATGTGTGTGTATGAAAAAGAGTAAGGAATCAAGTCCTTTAACTTGGCTAGTAGTTTGATGCATTTGAGCATTTCATCTTTCCATCTCTCTCACCCCAATAACATAGTCTCTAAGCTCAAAGTTTTTGACAACATATTTTATAGGTCTATGTGGTGGTTTTACCCTGCTATGGAGCTGAACTCCACCACAACCTCTCTCTCACTCCCCCTCCTCAAAGAAAAAAAAGGGGAGAAAATATGATGGAAAGGGCTCAAGGATTGAGATAAAGACAGGGAGATCACTCAGCAATTATCATGGGCAGAACAGACTCAGCATAGGGAGATTAATGTAATTTATTACCTATTACAAACAAGCTAGAGCAGTGAGAAACTAAAAACAAACTAAAAACACTTTCCCCCTGTCCACCCTCTTCTACATCCTCCCAAAGAGTGGCACAGGGGAATGGGGGCTGCAGTCAGTCCCTAATGTTTTGTTTCTGCCACTCCTTCACGGTCACTCTCTGTCCCTGCTCCACGAGGGGTCCCTCCCACGGGATGCTGTCTTTCCCAAACTGATCCTGTGGGGGCTTCCCACAGGCAGCAGCTCTTCAAGAACTGCTCCAACAGGGGTCTATACCACGGGGTCCATCCATCAGGAGTGAACTGCTCCAGCACGGGTCCCCCATGGGGAGCAGCTCCCCCCAGACCCCCTGCTCCTGCATGGGCTCCTCTCCACGGGCTGCAGCTCCGGCCCAGGGCCTGCTCCTGTGGGGGCTCTCCATGGGCCGCAGCCTCCTCCAGGCCACATCCACCTGCTCCACCACGGGCCGCAGCGTGGAGATCTGCTCCATGTGGGATCCATGGGCTGCAGGGGGACAGCCTGCTCCACCAGGGGTCTCTCCACAGGCTGCAGGGGAACTTCTGCTGTGTGCCTGGAGCACCTCCTGCCCTCCTTCTGCACTGACCTGGGGGTCTGCAGGGCTGTTTCTATCTCCTCTCTCCCAGCTGATGCTGCACTGCAGTGTTTTCCTTTTCTTAAATCTGCTCTCCCAGAGGCACAACCAATGTTGCTCATTGGCTTGGCTCTGTCCAGCAGTGGGTCCCTTTTGGAGTCATCTGGAGCTGACATGTCTTATCTAACATGGGGCAGCTTCTGGGCTCTTCTCACAGAAGCTATCCTTGCAGTCCCCTTGCTACCAAGACCTTGCTGCGTAAACCCAATACAGCCCAACAGTTTAGGCAAGTCTCACTTATTCTCATCATTTCTGGTAGCATTTTAATGTTGCTAAAATTAATAGTTCTCTCTTCCTCTTAGTCTCTCACATTTTAAGCAGACAAGTCTCTTGTACACTGACATTTAAGGCAGACAACTTGCTGCCACCGCAAATTTCATATATTAAATATTTAACTTACTGTCTAAAGCTACTAGTCCTTTCCTTCTGTCTTTCTCTTTATCATCAATAATATTGCAAGAAGTAAAAGAAGAGTGTCCTCTGTCTTCTCTTCTTGCTCATTGTATTTAAACACCAGGTCTTTCCAACACAAGCCACTTCAGACCATTAAAAACTCCTTTGTCATTTTTATGTAATGGAAAGTATATCCATTTGCATTTAACTCCACCTAAACATATAATTATAAGTAAAAGACTTATATGAACTACAATTCTAAATTGAAAAAAAAAAATCCATCTGAATGTACATACTTATTTTAGGCAAATTTTGGAAAGACAGGGTCACCAATATGGTCAGAATTAAATTCATGCTCAGACTTGTATGAATATTCATGGAAAAAGTTTCAAGAGAGCCATCTAACAGCTCACAACAGAATTACAGTTCTTACAACCATTTCTCCACAGAATATGATAACCCAAATGGATGTGAAAAAAATAGAACAAAGGTGCTCAAATGTCTGAGCCAGCCCCCAACAAGGAGCCTCCATGGCAGTCCCTTGTTTGTGCTCCCTGTGCCTGGTGTTTTTCCATGTTGAATCCTCATTTGGCCAATGTCTAGCTGGCTAGAGAAAAGTGTAGGCTTGTGCAGACTGTCTCAGCTCCCTTTGGTAAATTTTTCATTTTTCTCTTGGGACCAGAAGTTAATTCAGGTTGAAAGGATACTCGGGAAGTCCCTGGTTCAATGCCCTGCTCAGGTAGGATCAGCAGTGAGGTCAGACCAGCTTGTTCATGGCCTTATTGAGGGATTTTTGTAAAAACCTCTATGGATAGAGCCCGTGCTACATCTCTGGTAACCCTGATGCATAACTTGACTGTCTGCACAGTGATTTTTTTTTCCTTGTATCTAGTACAAACCTCTGTTATTTCAGTTTACACCCCTACCTCTCATTCTCTTGCCAGTCACCCACATAAAGAGCCTGCCAAGTGATGCCACATACCATGCGGTCTACATAAAGCTAAATATTTTTAACAACATAAAATTCTCTCAGGACAGATAATTATAAGTTGCATTCTTATGTGACTGACTTATGGTCTCACTTTGGAAAGTAAGGAGATAAAGGACAGCTGAGGAGTCAATAACTAGTTGAAGATGGTTTCACAGGGGAATGAGAAGTATAAGGGAGAACATTTATATGAGATATACTTGCAGAAGTAGGGAATCTCTAACAAAAAGAGGATGGTCTTCTTACTCTATGTGCAGGCTAGTGAGGCCATCAGTAGATTGCTATCTCCACTTCTGATGTGCACTAGATTTTTATTTTTTATTTTTTAATTTGCTAAGCAGGAGAGGGTTTGGAAAAGAAAATGTAATAATTCAAATACTGAAAATCTACTCCAACATGAATAAATACACTAAATCTATGTATTAGAATAAGTAGTAAGTTTAAAGCTTGATTATGATTTAGAAGACACTTCATAAAGAAAAGATGTCCAAGTAAACAGTAAGTAAAATTGTAAAATGAAATAAATTAACTGGAAATTGGATATTGCAACATCTCAGAGGTTTTGTTCTAGATTCCAGGGTGATATTTTGATTCAGTTTGCATGCAAACTGAAACCCACAGAAAACAGAATGAAAACGTATCTGTGAAGACCTCATTTCAGGGAAATCTCACCTCATTACCGGTTTCAAATCTTTGACTCAGGCTGCATTTATAGGAAAGGACTATAATGGTTACAGAATTTTAAAAGAACCCAAACCCATTTGCACAATACTGGTTAAGAATTCACAGATTTCTAACAAAATCAGGCAGACATAGTGGGTTTAGATGGAATTCTACTTTGAAAATTTGGTGAAACTTAAGGGTCAGCTATAAAGAAAGTGTTGCTATAGGTTCATACAATCAAGCTGCAAGGTTTTCAACAATGCTGTGATTGGTGACCAAAGGAAATACATCTTGAAGAGGACAATTTTACTTCATTGTGGCTACTGGCAATAATTACTTTCTCACAACGGTTACATATAGTACCTAGAGTCATAAAACATCAGAAATGTTTATAAACATTAGCAGAGACAGCAACAGCATCATCTCCACTGCCATCAACTACACCTATGAATCTATAATAATTTAAGTTGCACTGAATAAGGGTAATTTGACTTTTATTTATTTATTTATTTATGAGTAATAAGCATGGCTTACAAATAGTTACAAAACACTAACTTTATTAAACAGTGATTGTTATTAAGCTCTTGAACTATTTTAGTTATGAAGCATATTTCGGTAGCTGATGAATTTGGTTAAACTGAAGAAACCCTTGAAAAAGTATGATAACACCAGAACCAAAGAAAAACAATGAAACTCAGATCTTTTGTTGTGAATGAATAGCCTGTTCCTTCCTTCCTCTCAACTGAAGAATAGGTTTCAGTAACTGGAACTGGAGTGTCTTATTTCAGTCTAAATTACCTCAATCTGCAGGTTTTGAAGGAAAAAAGAAAAAAAAATAAAGGAGACTATATGCCAGGTGTAATTTTGGTATTATCCTATACAGCAAAAGGTTGAATATAAGTGGGAGTAAAACTAATGTTATAATGAGCAGGAGTAAAACTCATGTCCTTCAGTGTCATATTTGCAGATGATAGTATGATCCAATTGCTCCTGCATTCATAGGTGTTGCTAATTAGAGTCAAAAAAAAAAAAAAAGAAAAAAAAAAGGCCAGCATAAATTTGTAGTCTGCTCAAAGTCCTAAGAAGTTTACAAGTTTAAAACTGTTAACTGTTTACCTTGATATTCACATGGTATTTTGCATATACTAACAAAAAAATGTCACTGCTAACCTTCCAATCTAAGTGCATAACTATGATGCAGAAGACGTTGAATTCATTAAATCAGTGGCAGAAGTGTCTGCAATGAAAATATTCTCACATAGATTCTGGAGAAATATCTCAAATATATGCAGATATGAGCAGGTACCCGAGGAAAAAAAACGAACCTATAGTGATTGAAAAGATGGAGACAAAAATTCTTTCTAATGACATGGGAAACATAAAAACACATTTTCACATTTAAGTCTATGTTGTACCTGTACTGATTTAGTGTACTTCCTGGATCCACCATACACGTATTCACATGTACTGAATATCGGCACTTAACCTCCCCATGCCTGTGTAAACGTGTAACTTGAACCTATTGAATGGATATACACAATGGCTTTTATTGAATTGTTTCAGGTTTCCTATCAAGGCTTTGTCTCCCCCCTTCTGTCTGAGTGTTCAGATTTCTAGAAGTGGTTCTTTGATGTATGCTCATAAACACCGGGGGATTTCCCCTCCCTTCTCTTTCCCTTCAATTCCCTCTTTGTGTTTGGAACAGTAATTCAACTACTAACCTTTGTCTGTGCTGTATTTACAGCTACGCTCCTCTCAAAGGGCTGCTTTATTTATTTATTTAGGCTGGGAGGGGCTGAGATGCATGCCAGAGAAGCCATTTTGGAGAATCTTTTTTGGTGTTCTTGCAGGCACTGCTTAGAGAAGAGCAGCTCCTCCAACATAGGGATGTTTTTTTTCCTATCATTTTTACCTTTTCAAACCAGCTGATGCATTACGATACAGCTATTTTCAATTTGCCATCGTGTCTTTACAGGTGAGACTTCATCAGAGCATTTATAGCAAAAAAAGGGCCCTCTCTCTCTTGTTTTGATGTTACTCATTCCCAAACTGGTTTGGCAAGTCAGTTAAAAATTACTCCATGCCCATACATGTGTGCAAAGTGGTCTCCAGCAATCACAAACATCCATCTCCCCTGGCTGAAAGTTCCTATAAAGAATATACAATAATCACCCCCTCTCCACCCAGAAACAAAGGGTTTGTCTTCTGCCCCTAAACCTTAATGGAAAAGACCTTAACAGAATAGATCAGTACCTCCTTAGCACCCAATAGCCTCACATTTGGCACTCTTTCTTAGCCACTGTATTAGCTTCAAGGAAGATTTGTGGCAGTTCATTCATTTGCCTCTTCTCTTTTGTTGAGAAAAGTGTAGTATTTTTTTTTTCCTTCTCTGTTTTGTTACCATGAAGGCTCAAACTGTAAGGCACCTTATGTGTTCTGTTCTTAGACTCTTAGACATGCAATACTCCAGCTGGAATTAATTTTTTTTTTTTTTTAAACTACAGCTCTTATAGTGTGTGCCATTAAAAACATTTGCTATTCTGAAGTGATTACAATCCCACAGCATCTCCTGCTCCATAAAAATACTATGGTATGAGGGACTGAATAGAGGGACTGAATAGTTTTCCTTTAGGGAGATGTACGTCTCCTCTCTCCTGAAGAAATTCACACCTTCTATGAGCAATGGTGATGATTTCTAATTAAATAAGAAAGGCTAACCTCCTTGATGAACAACATTAAGTTATTAGTAGACATTGTTACAAGCCCTTTTGTTTATTGTGTTTTAAGAATGACATACAAGCAGTGTAATGCATGACTAAATGTGTCCAGCTTTGCTAACCATACAATTTGTTCCCCTCTTACGCTATTTTTCCACTGATGTATTGTAAGGGTTATATGTAATTCACAAATATGTAAGAGGGTCGGGGCTGTGGTATTTTGCCTAAAACAAACCCAAATAATGTCTCTTTGAGAATACTCATCCTCAGCCCTTGCTGCTGTCATCCTGCATATAAGCTGAAGAAGTAGTATCACTGGGGTAAACAGTTTAAAAATTTCAGATCATGGATGCCATTTAGATTTTCCAAGTCAATGTTTTTCTTGTTAAGTTTCTGCACTAAGAATTAAAGAATCTATGGACAATGTGATATCTGTGTGCTGGTGTGGCCTCACCTCGAGTCCTTTGTGCAGTTTTGGGCGCCATGGTATAAGGACATACAACTATTAGAGTGTCCAAAGGAGGTCTAAGAAGATGGTGAAGGGTCTGGAGAGCAAGACATGTGAGAAGTAGTTGAGGTCCCTTGGTTTGCTCAGCCCAGAGAAGAAGAGACTGAGGGGAGGCCTCAGGGTGGCCTGCAGCTTCCTCATGAAGGGGAGTGGAGGGGCAGGTGCTGAGCTCTTCTCTCTGGGGACCACATACAGGACCTGGGAGAACAGCATGGACCTGCGACAGGGGAGGGATCCAGGGATGGTAGGAAAAGATTCTTCACTGAGAGGTGGTCATGCACTGGAACAGGCTCCTCAGGGCAGTGGTCATGGAATTGAGCCTGCCAGATTTCAAGAATTATTTGGACAATGATAATAGATATATAGTTTAATTTTTAGCCAGTCTTCTGTGGAGCCATGACTTGGACTCAATGATCCTTGTGGGTCCCTTCCAGCTTGGAGCGTTCTATGATTCTGTGACTCTATGTTCCAATGCCTCAGTTCAGGGTATCCATAAAGCAACCTGTTCCAAAAGTAGAATGTCGAGGTCTTTCTGAAAATAAATAAATACATAAATAAATAAATAAAAAATCCCCAAACCAACAAATAAAACCTAACAGGTGAATCCCATATGCTGGTCTCCTACAATTACCTACTGATAAAGTAGACAGTTTGGTGGGATATTTTTCCTGTCTTTCTGCCTTTGGGATGGTTTCACTGGGTACCTGGAGGGTTCCTTTGTCCTTTAGCGGCTCCCAGGTCCAGCCACAAACTGGAAAAGCTGTTCTATGCTGCTTTGTGACCATGACCAACTCTGCCCCTCTGTACAGCTTTTTTTTTTTTTTTTTTTTAAATGAAGAATGGCTTAAAATACTCTTTCTTCTCTCTAATAGATTTATTTGATTACTCCCTCCTTTCCCCCTACTTGTTGGCAAATATCTTCGGAGGCAATAATGAGATATGTGAACATATGTAGTTTTGTACGTGGAAAAATAAATGCTGAATTTCTAAATATTACATATATATAGAACTTGCAATGCATAAAGGATGTCATTTGTCTGTGAAAATAAAGACTACACTTACTTTTTTGAAGACATACCAAACATAAACAATGTTTAAACATAAAGAGAAAAGTCTCATTTTTGCTATTTTGAAGACCCTGTGCCCTGTGTTCAGGTATAAATGACCTTGTAAATTCACTGGTTTTGTTAGAATAAAAGTGGGCTTGACTCTCTTCAAAATAGTCAGCCATGGCATGGTGATACCTATATTATCTGTGGCACATCTAGCTTGGTGCTGCTTACCCTCATGAGTGACAGCTAGCCAGTGTATACTGAAACTAAGGCAGGTTCCAGGATCACATTTGCACCTAAAAGCCGAGGCAATGGAATAGAGAAGTCTATCCAAGCATATTACATGCACTCCTTTGTCTGCCACTCAGCCAGACAGCTGTGGAGCTTTCTTTATTACTACTACTATTATTATTGTTATTACTACTATTATTGCAATACTTTTTTCCTTCACAGATCCTATCATGAATTTACTTTTCCTGCAGCAAGACTGCTAATACCAAAAAATGAGGGGATGTACAAGAATGGGAGCATTCGGGAGGACAAACAGGAGCCAAGGAGAGGGAGCCTGCTCTCTGTGTAGCTTCCTGAAACTAATCTTGGTGCTCTGGAAATTACATGAATAGCTAATGTTCTCCATGGCTGCTGAAAGGAAGGGGATGGCATGCAGCTCTTGTCTGACTGCCTCCTGCTCCTGTCATCAGAGGGGGCTCTGGGAGTGAGAGGTCAGGGGGATAATCCTGCACCTGCAGCACACAGAGGGCCGGGTGCCCAGCTCCTGGCCAGCCCCGCTGTAATTGATGCTAATTATTACAGAGCCAGCGTGCCCTTCCATGGAGGAGCAGGTGGGAGCCTTTGCTGCACTCGGGACCATTATCCTAATAACAAGCTTACCATTCTCTGCACAGGCTTAGGAGTACAAAGACACAGGCAATACTTTGGGGAGATCCTTAAAAAGGTTTCTTGGGCATCTCCTAATATGATGAGGTAAAAGTCCCCAAAAGTGAAAGGGCAGAACAAACCAGTAGATAAAAAAGGTAGTACCTAATGGCCAGCAGCCCCCCGTCCTTCCAGTGAACCTGGTGGATGTTACTTTGGGAGTTTTAGACAGCACTTGATGGTTTCTTTGGAGGTAGAGATTTTGCACCCTGTCAGCTGTGAGAGGAGTCAGGTGTAAGCAGCCACTTCAGGGACCTGGAGGCCTCCCGGGGGAATCTGTTCTGGAGCTGTCCATCTGTTTGCAAGTTCTGATGTGAAGGGCTGGTCTCAGGAAGGGGCCTGAGAAATAAGACAAGAAAGCACGGGAATCCAGATGCTGATATGATATTGGATTTTGGCCAAATAAAAAGTCAATAAATGTTAATACTAGAAAGCTTATTTATTTATTATTTACTCCTTCCTCTGTGCTTAAAGGGATTGTTCCCCTCCCATTCCGCAGAATGCCAGGCACCCAGATGGAAGAAGATACGAGCTGCCAGCTGTTTGAATGAGTGAACACTGTCTATACTGAAAGATACATCCCAGGATTTTGCAATCATGTTGGTAGCACTTTAATAAATATCAGAGCATTAAAGTCAAAATCAGAGCTGAACACTGAGGACACAATAACTAAAAATAAACACTTTAAAAGGGCTAAATTACTGTTTTTCAATGTATGGTTTGTGTACTCTGTGTAGTGTGTTAAATGATTGCAAAAATATTAGAACATTGCTCCTCAAAAGCCTACACTTGAGTTCCTGTGTATTCAAATAAACAAAACAAAACAAAACAAAAAAAAGAAAAGAGGAAAAATAAAAGAAGAAAACAAACAGTGTAGGCTAATTTTAACAGGCTTGTAAATAAAAGTCTGGAAACACCATGCAAAATGGGCTGTGGATTTCTCAGAAGCCAATTAGAGAATCTTTTTTAAAACCCTGGAGTAGATGACCTTTTGGATAGGCTTTTCTCATCACTGATACACAAATATGTGATTTATAATGCAATCAGCGGATTGCATTAAAAAGTTAATGCATGCTGCTTGAGGATGTCACATCCTGCATCAGTTGGTATAGATTATATTGACCATTTTATGTAATTTACTGTTATTTTTTTCAGAGCTTGACACTGAGGTGTAGTTAAGCTCCTAATTTAATCATGTGTCTCTTAGCTTTATGGGATCACTGTGCCTAGGGAAGTTGACATGATGATTCATTAAAAAGTCAGTTATACTTTGAAAATTGAAAAAAGAAGATGAAGAAAAAAGAAATATTCTTGAAAGCATTAGGTTAAAAGCAGAAAGGGGAGACATCATTTATGAAAAATCGTAAACCCATTCAGACATCACAAGGATACATTTTCAGATACAGACCTTGGGTTACTCAGGGGTCAACAGTCACAGCCAAGCATCACCTGCTTCTTCAAATCCCTTCTAATGACCCTGGAAGTGTTGGTAGCCTTTGCAGTTTTAAAAACAAACCCAGATCCATTAGCTCTGCAGAAGTCATGAATTTAGCTTAAGAATCATAGCAATAAAAAAATAAATGGCAATAAAAAAGCAAGCAAACAAACAAAGAAAACCCCATACAAAACAACAACAACAAACAAACAAAACAACAACAACAACAAAAACAACAACAAAAACAAGCCCCAAATCATTGTCTGGGCTTCTTCTTATTTACATTTTCAGTACTTGAACCTTAAAGGCTTGATTTTCCCTGTAGCCAGAGAATTAAAAAAAATATATATATATTTTCTTGACAAAATATTTTTTGAATAAAATTTTCAAGAATCACAGAGTTCCAGGAAGTGGAAAATCTCATCTCCCACAGCATTTTTGAAATACAGCAAAATTGACTTCAATTTTTAGTGCCATCATACCTGGAGTGTCCAGACAAAAGATTTAAGTCATTAAGATGTTGGAAAGAAAAAAATAGATAAATACCTGTAATAACTGACTCAATTATTATGTTGGATAGTCTGTGCTGTATCACAATAATTTATTAGAAGTTTTGCTAGGAAATGAACCTACAGAATGGGTATGGTTCTTGTCTTTTGCATCTCATCAACTTGGAGGTGATGAAGTGATTTTAGGTGGTCTGGCTCAGCCTATTGAACCTTGCAGACCACATTTTTTCCAAGAAGATTTAAATACTTAAGCCTGCTGGGAGAGGAGCAGTGAAGTTTCAGACAGATATGTGCTCTCTTGTAAGAAGGTTGGCTTCCTAAATGGCTCTGCAAGTTGTGAGTAGATAAGAGGATACTCTGGGCAGGAGCTTCAGCTGCAGTTCAATGCCACAACTTTTCCCCATTTTGTGTCCTCAAATCCCACTCTCTGCCCTCAAATTCCAGGAAAAAACAAACAAACAAACAAACAAACAAACAATGTTTGGTGGTCACTGTATAAGGCTGACAGTCTGAAACTGTCTTGTGGCTGGCAGAGGAAGAAAGACATGGGCTTATCTGTAAGAGAAAGTGGAATAGACACCAGATGTGTGATACCCACATGGACATACACATTGAGAAAGCTTTAACAGGCCTGTTGGGATGTCTGTACAAAGAGACCCACTTCATAATCATGTCATGGAATTAGATGATCTTTAAGGTCCCTTCCAACTAAAACCATTCTATGATTCTATCATTCTCTGTCTGGTCTGCCAAGAAGAGAGCAGTAGCCAATTCCCCAACACTCAGAGCTGGGAAAATTGCATCAGCCCACTCAAGGAGGCAAGGAGGTAAGCTTGAGATCTTGAGGATACTGCCTTTGAGCAGATACAGAATAGAATTAACCTTGTAATGTCCATGGAGGTAGGAGGGTTAACCAGAGAGTGCTGAGAAATAATATTCCTCTCCTTGAAAGCATCCCTGAGAAACTAATAACTAGAATATGCAGTTCCTTAGAACTGTACTATAAGCTGCAAAGCTTCTTGTTTCATGGTCTCATTGTCTGCCCTTCACTACCAATGTAGGCAGGACATAATGTAAATGAAAAGGTAGTCACTAGCCAAGCAAATTAGAATAGTGGTAGCATCAAAGTTGTTCACTGCAGTGGTATAATTGTCTGAAAATTATAATGCTTTGCAAAGAGCTAATATTTGTATTCATTCTAGATACTGAGGAACAATTTTCTGATGAGAATGCCAACCATGTGATGCTATTTTTCACACATTCCCTCACTAGCCTAAATAAAATAAGAGACTATAAAAATTGGCAGAGGTGGCAAGTTATCTGCATTTCCTTTCCCACTTTTCATGAAGATTCTTGTCTAAATAAGACTAATTCTATTTGTTTTAAAGGAAATCGTATTTTCAGGTGCTCCATATTCTTATGCATACATTGATAGAGAGTAAAACATTGACTAGAGAAAGAAATCAAAATTAAAAAAAGCTCACAAATGGAGACACACAAGAAAAAAAAAAAAAAAAAAAGGATGACCATTTATGTGGTTATGTCTGTTGCACCTACAACATGATATCTTTCAGAGTTTCCTGCCATAACATACTGTTGATATGCCTGTCTTACTCACAGAAATGGACTAGGTGTGGCTTTGATTTTTTCAAGACTATTTGCAAAGACTCTTTATAAAGCTTCATGAACTCTCCTGCATTCTTTTTCAGGCAGAAAATAGACAGTTGTTATCAGTGTATGGTCTAGGAAATGCTCAGCTGCTATCTTCTGTCCATTTAATTGCCATTATACAACTGTGAAAAAAAATATAAAAAAAAAATCGTGTTCTTTGTGAAAAGCCAAGGAAATATGTTTGAGAAAAGCTTGCCATACAGACAAAGAGTTGGCATATTGCTTCAAATTTTCATGGATTCCCATGTGCTGGCAGGCAATTTTCACAGGGATAAAAATTCTTTGATCTTAGTGAATGACTCCCTTCTATTTTCAATAATGCAATAAACTATTTTCTTTTCTGCCAAAGATATTTTTATAGAGATGTTTTGTTCAATTTTCTGTTATCAAAATACTAACAATTAGTCATGAAGTCATATTGACCAAAGGTCAGAGAGGCTTTAATCAAACAACAACAACAACAACAAAATAATGAAGCACATTGAGTTTTAAGATACATTTCTAACAAAAAATGTGACAAAGAACATTTTTGTGAGCTTGGGATTGGTTATGAACTGGAATTCACCTTATCTTTGCCAAATTTTGAAAATATTTCAACAATCTGATGTTAAAGTTTAAATAAATTTGTTGGACAGTTTCCATGGGAATGTCTGGTCTGAAGCAGTCATTATCAGTTCTAACTGACTTTTGTGTTGAGATAATTAACCACATTTAAATTCAAACTTTAAAGCAATTTTTCACATCTTAAGTACCAACCTCCACCAGTTCTGCAGCAATACTATTGCAAAAAAAAAAATTGTTGGTGAGAAGAGATGTTTTTTGTGCCAATCTGCACAGATTCAGTTCACAGTCTCTGCAGACTTTTTGACTTAGGTAGTCAGTAAATGGAAGGTCTAGATTGTTCTAATTTTTTATTTCTTCTTGCAACAGTTTTATTCAGTCATCCTTGTTCCTGAACAGATACAGCAAACACCATGAATGCTATTGCACTGATTGCTGTATTTCTGTCTTTTGAATACAACATAATCTATTAACTTGTTTAAAACGCTGAGAAACAGCTCTAACAATTTTGGGACTGCTTTGAAGACCATTAGTTGCAAATTATTAAATGCACATTGTTAATAATGGATAAGACTGAGAACTAATGCAGTAGGCATTATTCCCATTGAAGATAATGGCTCTTTGCCAAATGAGTTTGCAGTAATGGTGCCAATTGTGAAATCTACTGGGCATAAACTGAAATAAATGGGAATGGTTCTTCAATATATTCATTAATTATTCTCTTAACTACATTTTAAAAGTGCATCTGGACACTGGACAAAGTCTTCAGAATCCAAATGAGCCAAAGACAAGCTCTCTTCACAGCACAACAGGGGAATTCAACCAAATGCATTTATTATACTCTGAAATCACAGCTGACTTCTAGGAGTGCCAAAAAAAGAGGTTTACACAAACTGCTCATAATTTTTTAAGCACTGATTACAGCTGAAGTGCTATTTTTCTGTGTGAACAGAATTTGTTATTCAAGTGCCATGTCATAGAATATAAACTTTACATAAGTCCAGAGACTTGGATGTTATTTCAAATGTACTTATAGAAGGAAAAAAAAAAAGGGGGGGGGGGAACGACAACAACAACAACAACAACAAAACACCTATTTAATGATCTATTTTGCCTCCATTACCCTGCTTTCATACCTGTATTCCTTCACAGAGACAATGAAAGAGACAGTATAAAATAAAAATCTCAGTTCCATCTAAGGCAGATTTGTTCAAATCATTTTCTGCATTTGCTCAGGTAGTTTCTTGCAAAAAATCAGGCTTCTACCAGGATTATATCAGTCTAAATAAGTAAATTACAGAATTGTATAAGAATTTCCTGTCACTTTGCTCATATATTCTAGGTTTAATTACAAGCAAGAAGCATGTTGTGGGGTGCAATGTATAAATATCAGTGTCATTTCTTCCTAGTCCCATTTTTAAGTAGAGAGAAGATATCCCCCATCAAAATTTCATTGTTATTATTTTGTCTCCTGTTCATCCCATTTTTGTTGTTGTTGTTGTGTTAACGTACCTTTTGTTCAGGAATTGTTCTCTTCAAAAACTGCAGAAGAGAGTTAATCATATGCCATACTCCAGTGATGATACAGTCCTCAGTAAATTTCATGTCACAGTGTTTCACTAAGGCATTGCTTTCTCCTTTGCTATTTGGCCCCGGGGGGAACAGATTAGAGGGTACAACCCAAGCCTCAGAGTGTAGGCTAGGGGATGTTAACAAGGAGATTAAGGGAGTACTTGGCAGCAGTTCCAAAATTGCTGATTTATCTCTGAAAAATTAAGCGCCTAGAATAAAGACTGCAAACTCTTCAGCTTAGAAGACCTGGACCAAAACACTCGTGTTCCAAATGGTTAGAAGCTGAGCAGTGTCCTGGGCTCAGAAATGTTCATACTTCAAGCTTGCCAGTTTGAATGGCAAGTATGTCAAATGGGAAGGATGCCAAATAAGAACCTTATTCTGTGAAATTACATCTCCTGTCACCTGGGGAACATGGCAGAATTCCACATCTAGAGGGTCTCTCACCCTGGAGAGTAATATTTGTCTTACAGATTTCTTATTGTTTTGACTGTGGTAGCACACCCGTACTAAAATATATGTTACCCAACTAACACTTCCTAAAATAGCTGTAGCATCAAATCATTAAACCCTCTGGTATCCTAGTTTTGCCAAAGGTTCATGTTTATTTGAAGTGAAGAGTTGACATCTTTAACTCAATGTATGTGTGCAAAAAAGCTCTTGCAGAAACTGAAAGGCAACATATCTCACGCGTACTTGTTTCTGCTAGTACTTTTAATGAAATAACTTTTTAAAGGGCCAAAGAAATAATGTGTCCCTTCTGGTAAAAATATGTGGTGCAGTAGAAATAAATGTATGTAATGAAGTGCTAAAATAGTCTTAAACTTTTCTAAAAGTTTGAGAAACTCAGAGGTCAAGACAACATCCAGTCTTCTGATTACCAGCTTGAAATACAGTGTTTGTGAAAACTCTTCTTCTTTTTATTTATTTATTTTTATTTTTGGCCATGTTTTCCTATTGACTTTGCTGTAACTTTCATATGGAAACAATTGTAATCTCAAAAACACACACTTCCTTGGATGTTTTCAGTCTCTTCCTTTCTTTTAAGATCACTTGGCTGCATAGCTCCCATCCCAAAGAGGTAGGTGTTCTCCATCCATCAACCCAAAGCCAAAAAAAAAAAAAAAAAAAGAGAAAGATAAGACATCTTCTGTCCCTGCCCTTCTCACCTCTTGCCCTACCTCTTGCACATGCACACACAAACAATCATAATTTGCAGCAATAGATGGAAAACTTTTCTGAAGGTCTAGCCCCTGGTCCTAATAAACCCTGGGAATTTACAAAATACCAGTGCTGAGCTGGTAGGGAAGAAGAGTTGCTGACAGGTACCAAAGCTTCCTAAAGCAAAATGGCAAAGGAAGAAAGCAGTTACTTTTATTTACCTGTCCTGACTCTCGCCTTTGCAACGTGTGTGTATTCTGTGAGTTTGAAAGGTACTGTGTAATGATGACTCCAATCCACAAAGGGCTTCCTGACTCCCTACATACCCCTTTTTATGATAAATTTGATTAGAATTCCACTGATGAAAACTTAGAGAACTACTGTGAAGACATACAAATGTAAAATCTCAGTTTATTGCAACAAGAAGAAATTCAGATAATGGTTTTGGCTTTGAAACTGTAGGCATGAAGTTTTGTTGGGGATATCATGTCATTTGAGAGAGAGAAAAACATGTTTGCTTAATCTAAATACAGCTAGTTCCCTTTAGTCACAGAAACTACACATTTTCTACAAAATACTCAGTCTACCAGTGGTACATATTCTTCTGGTTTATATATTCTGCATCAGGAGACAAGTAAAACAGATTAAATGATACACAGGAATGCGGTTTCTCTTTTAGTAGAATGACATATAAACAACAACAACAACTTTTGTTATCACTTTGGGCTGGGATAAAAGTATTTCTCATCTAGGTTCATAGCTTGTATTCTGAATCAGAGAATATTTTTTAGTCAGCCCACTTTCTATAGTCATGGCTGACCCCTTTCTCCTGCCCTTACTGTTCATTTCATCTTCTTTACCCAGAACTTGTTTGGTCAGTTAAGCTTCCTGTGTGGCTTCATGGCTCCATCTTGCATTTTATTTCAGTGATTTGTAATTCCTCCAAAATCTAAGACATATTAGTGCCTTCTCCCAGCTCCAGTTTTACTATGCATTTGAGAGAACTGTTATTAGATAAAACATTTCTCCATTGTATGTCTTGGATACACACACACACAACAAAAATAAAAAATAAAATAAATAAATAAAAATATTAGTGGCTACACATATTACCATGACACAGCATTGCTCTTAATAACAGCTTCATAATTTCAACCATAAATAAAAGTTGAACTTTGGAAAATTCTTTAAAACCTTTCCTGTGAATTGTTCTATGTTGTTATTGATTATTCTGCATTTTAGCAGAATTATAAGGGTCTGATTAATGGGACCTGATACACATCTTCCATCCCAAAATGACGAATACTGAAATACCAATTTCATCTCAAAAAGGTTTCTTGCGATTTCAAGGCAAAGCTTTTAATTAAGCAGAGACAAAGCCCCAAATTCTAGGTTGGATCATATATCCACTTCTAATTTCAACTTACTAAGATATAATTTTCTTGAAAATGGTAAACTTAAACACCTAGCTATGTATTTAATAATGTATAACTGATAGAACTTCTTAAATGTATGGAAACAGTAAGTTGCTTTGTCATAGCATATAAGAATACTATATTCTAGCAATCAGAACACCTATCAGTGCAAGATGAGCTAATTTTCTGAAAACCACTTATGATTTGAACTGTAGAAGTATCTTGAAAATGCAGAATAAACAAAATTGAACTAATCAACTTAGATCTATACACTATATTCTACTGAGAAATAGTTAATTTATGCTACAGACAAAAATAGATTGCATTTGTTCATTTACTGTGCAAAGTTTAGCTTTGAATGACAACATCTAGGGTTCTGTTACTATCTCAGATTCAGCAAGCTCTGTTTTTCCCACTCTCATGTTTCTTTTATTCTTTTTGCCAGATCTTGTTGAAGAACAGGCCTGTGTGGAAGTCAGGATAAATTTTCATTCTCCGGGTCTCCGTGTTTGAGGACCTCCACATACATCAGCGGAAAAAGGAACCAAACCAAGCCACACACCCACACACCCAACCTAACAAGCAAACACACAAAAGAATTATTTTGATGGTTATGTGTACAGATCTTGAAACCAGACATCAAATACATGGAAGTTTCTTCAGGTAAATGGAAAGGAAAATTCTTGAATCATAATTAGTCCTTGATCTATTCATGCTGTAGTCAGAGTTAATGGAAATTTTAAATGTGGACTTTTGTTCCTAGGAACGATAAATGGGACTGATCTGCAAAAAGTTAAGCAAATGCTTAGAAAAGATCTTTACAGGTGCTAAAACTTTAAATCCTGCTAGTTTTTTTTTTTTTTTTTTTTTTTTATGAAGATCACATGCAAAATAGTTTTAGAATTTACTAAGTGCTAGAGGAACATAATCATTCTCTAAAATAATGCCTTTTATGGGTTCCAGTTATGTCTGGAGACATAAAAAAGAGGCAGTGTTAATTTGGACCAGATCATCATTCTAGTAAATAAATGCAATCTTCATTACACTTCATTACAAGGCATTCTAAGCCCATTTTTGTTTGTTTGTTTGATTTTGTTTGTTTGTTTCTTTTCAGTTATAAGACATCTGTGCAGTTTTTCTAATATACCAATATGATGCTTTATTCTCTCATATATTGTATACTAAAAAACATCAGTTCTTGCCAAAGGACCAACAGTGATAACAGTGATGTAGCACAAACTTGAGGATTTGAAACAATCTTACATTAAGAAGTCAATGACTGATATTATAACACAGCAGTCATACATTAGAATGAACTATGAACTATGTTAGGGTACAATGTAATGATACTGAAGTAACAGCAGCTTGCTTTGAACTGCAGCTTTGTGATTTGTATCGACTGGCTTTAAAAGCATATCACTGTAACCTTGGTATTGTCAGTCATTTATACAGGTTGAGTGGAGCACTCTTACTTGATTTCACTTGTGAAAATTCAAGAACAACATAAGAAAAAATCACCATCATCCACATTTATGCCACTCCCAACACTAAAATAAAAGCTCAGGAAGTGAACACCAAAGTTTGCTTGCATTGCAAACACAAATTACTCCAAGAACTACCCAGAACAGAGCAGGCTGTAAAGCTCTGGAAAAGACAATAGCATACCACCAAAGAAGAATAAAAGGAGAGGATTAATGTTCAAAGTAAAATAAACCAGTGCATTTGTAAATAGACAATTGGGACAAAGCAAGATATAGAGGTTTTCAAATGTACTGTTGCTTCTGCAAAATCTAGATTCTTAAATTTTATAGCCTTTCCATAGCTCTTATTTTATTAAAAAAAATATTTTCAAAAATGTTATTTATTTTATTTTATTTTCAAAATATTTAACATTTTGGAAGAAAAATACAATTTTTCATAGCCACTATATTATTTCTTGATTTTATGTAGAAGCTATTCATGGAACATACATATTAGCATAATAAACAGAATTATGTGCATATGGAGAATTTCTTAATTTTCTTCTGATGTCATTAACAGTCTCTTTCCAAACGAGGAATAAATTTTTGTTCAACAGTGAACTGTACTTACTTTTAAATCTCACTCACCCTGACTTTTAACGTCATCATCATCAATACAAAATGTGAGCTCTTTCCATAGGACACAGTGGACCTTCCAGGTAAGCATACACATTTTATGCTATTTGCTATTGCATTTCTAGAAGTCTAAATGCCACCTCAGTTTTGAAACTGCATGAGCAGCAGCCTCAGATCTAGCTGAATGATACACTGCGGCTTCCTCAGGCAAACCCTTGCTGAGATAGTTTACTCCAGTAAAAAAGGCAAACCTGCTAAAGGAAAGTTTCTGCTACCGTAACTGCATCTTTATTAGTGTTTCTGTTGACACAGAAATATTTCACACATTTTAATTACGGGCATGAGTAAATATTCACCAGGACATAGATCTCATCCTTCAGAAAAGTGTTTTCCCACAAAAGCACTGCATGAGTTGGAATGACTGCCACTTACTGAAGAAGGATTTGTAATAAAGGTGGGAGCAAGAAGAACCCCACATAAGGTCCACCTTTACAAAGTCTGGCAAAGTTGTGGACTGGCAGATATTACTTTTGCTAGAAGAGAAGATAAAGATGGGAACCAGTGTGTTTTGTCATTGTAGAGTTTTCCTGAGTTAACTCCATTCAAATTAGGGACCTGATTCACAATTGCAGAGAATGATTTATGCTAACTGAAAGCTGTCCAGCTGGGTTGTGCCTGCCCACTTGGAGGTTAATATGGCAAATGGGGGGAGGCTGATACATCACCTATTCAGATGAATACTGTCACGGGGCTTAGCACAGAAGTGGCATGTATGGTCCTAAGTCATGATCATTCACCACTGCAACTGCAGCCCCAGCAACTGTAAATAAGAGCCCTGTGTTTATCTCAAGGGAGAGATATCCAACTTCAAAAGGCTACTGCTGCTGGGAAACATATCCTAATATGGAATAAAGGGAGAACAGGTACCCACCAAGATGAGGAGAATCATTAGCCATTCATCTGTACCTTGACAAGCCAACAAATTCAAGTTTAAAGCCTCACTGAGTTTGATCTCCAAAATGTTACGAACAGGACTCAGATGCGTGGAAACACTTTATTTCTGGCTATCATTAGCACTTCCTTACCCAGAGAAAACTCTGATGTCTCTACTGGGCTTCTGGTGATGCAAAAGTTATTAAAAACATGCACCAATTTTCAAAACATTTATGTTCTGCTCTGTCTTCTTAAGAATCCAATAAAACAAACCAGAATTATTTAGAATTCAGCAGTCAGATTAAGATAATAAAAGTTTTCAAAAATCTTAATCTCCAGTGAATTTTTCTATTGTAATTACTTTACACACAAGCATAATGTATAGAAAGCATTTCACTATTATTTTTACCCTGTAAAACATGAAAAAAATCACACACAAGGTTTTAGTTTTACAAGAATCTTTTTTTTTTTCCAGATTCTAATGTCTGATTAAAAGACCGTCAAGATTTTTGCTTAATTACAATAGTAGATTTTCATAAATGAAGAGGACCTTAAAATAGATTAATGTTATTAGCAAAAACCCTTACTGTTCTGTCGAAGAATACCATTCTACATAATTTTCAAGGGAGCATCTCTGCAAATGCAAACAAATGTCATATCAATATATATGTCAATTCTGTCATTAAGGAAAATAATGGCAACTAAAATAATTAATTTCCACTAATAAGCATTAAATTTCAAATTTTAGAACTACATATAATATAGTTTGACAGACTGCATATGCATTTATGTGTACATATGCATAGAGAGTAAGTCATCAAAACATGATTAAGAGTTAAAACTGTTGCATTAATGTAGAAATACTGGATTTCTCACCAAAACTGACTGAGTTTCAATTGAGCATGTCCTGACTATAGATGTACTTGATCTTGTATGTCTGGTATTGCGCTGCATTCCTCTAAACTTATTAAATTAGCAGCATTGTGTTAGAAATTATCATTTGTTTATGCAGATGAGAGACATACGTGACTTCAGAAACTTCCCAGTTCACTAAGCATACTGCAGAATGATTGAAATTGTACTCCCAAGTTATTAGGATACCCGAAGGGAATTCACCCCTCAAGTTAATTCAAGGATGTAAAGGGGATCTAATGGTAACTCGGAGTCTAGCACTGGATTTTCTATATTTTACAGTAACAGTCTCTGCTGTTTCTCTCTCCTTTTTTTTTCAGAATCTTTTGCAATGCACATTTTTCTCCTACAATTTTTCAGGTCACTAGAATAATGAAATCAATATCAAAGCAAATGACAGGAAATTACAATGATCAGTTTTGCACCACATCAACCTGACAACCTTATTTCATGCTTTTTCTTATCCTATTGGGTACTTATGCCCTCTCCATTTGACTGAGATGCAATTTCTCTTGGATCTTTTTTATTATTTTCAAGCTTTATCTAGCAAATGGTTTTCTAAGATTCAGCAAGACTTGTCATGGAGGTAAAAATTTATGCTGCAGATCTGCAACTGGAGTAAATCAGCATACCTGATAACTGAGGACCTGTGTTAAAGGTGATGTTGGTTCCCAGACTGTCCATGGACAGTGGGGCAAATGTTGCATTGTGGAGAATAACCATTCCTTGGCCAAACTTCCACTAGCTGAAAATTTGCCAATGTCTCTTAAAACCCCTAGAAAGTTTCTAACCTACCATCCTTAACGCAGATGTTTAACAATAAAAACACTAACTGAGGGTGTCAATATTTTAATGTCAGTTGTAAACAATTCTATTGGAAACCTATTTTCAAGATTCGAGGAAACTTTTTAATACATGCAGAATGAATTTATCTAGAAATGTGAGCACAGATTGTTTGGCAGCCTAGCTATTTTTTCCAGGCTTTTGAAACCCATGAAAAACATATGGATAGCAAAGCTACAGTGTAATGTCCTCTGGAAAAATTAAATAAATAACTAAATACATAAATAAAAAATAAAACAAAAAGAATCTTTCAAATCCTGTGAAGCTACTTAATTTTGGTATTATTTCTAGCTACTATGTTTGACGTCTGCTGGAAAGTACATGGCTGACTAATGCCATGAATCATTGGTGCTCCACTAACCTAAATCACACTGGATTTGTTCTATTTACAGTCTCTAGCAAAGTTGTTATGAGGTGTTTGGAGGCTTTTAAACTCCATAGGTTCCTAAGTAAAATACACATTGTGGTTTTACCCTTAGTTTTTTCTTACTTTTTTTTTTTTTTTTTTTTTTAATTCAGCTTCCATTCAAGGGCAAATTGCTGGAGCTTTCAGACTGTTATGAGTAAGGCAGATAATTTGCCTCAGCTATAAAAGACTCCTTGTAGTTAAGAGAACAGTGTGGAGAGGTGCTGGGCATGTCCTCTGACAGTCCATCAGAGGTGATGGGCTTACCAAAAGGCTGTGGGCTACAGCCCCACAGCTCCTCACCTCTGCAGTTAATTTGCCTATGGAGTTTGTTACTTCCAACAGAGCTATTAGCAGCTTTATACTTCTAACACTCAGCCTCATAACTATGACCTCTTCACTTCTGCCTATTTCACTAAGACCAATCCTTTCTTTGAGGCCGTCAATGTGCCCTCAGACCTCATTCAATTTTGGAGATCAGCAGGCCCTACCTTCTTCCTTCTTGACTGGTAATTAGCTAAACTATGGGCTTTTCAAAAGGAAGGAGGCCCATATTTATCCAAAATTTCACACCTTTAGGAAAATACGTTTTTCTTGTCGAAAAACATAAATTTCACTGAAAAAGTCTGAGGACATTACAATACTGCAGTAAGCAAAATTTAAAACAGTATTGTGTTTTAAACACAATAGAGCAGAGTTTTAAACACAGAGAGCACATTGATGGGGTTTTCTTTCTGCAGTCTGCGTTTACTCAGCACTCCTCCGAACTATCCCACTCCAACTCATGCATTCTCTGAAGTCAGAACATTTATGTTTGTCACTCCACTCTGCTCACTTTGTGCTGCAGCAGCAACTAAGATGCAAGTAGACGAACTCATGTCTGACATTTCAGTGTTGTCCATCATTTCCCCAGGATTATTGTCTATTAATTCCCTGTAGGTTTTTATGTGCCAAAAATTGCTATTCAATTTGAAGCTTTAATTTGCACACCCCTGGACAGCTATTAAATTCTTATCTTTCACTCCTGACATAAATCTATTGTCTTGTTTGCATTTCAAGAGTAAAATATGAGCAGACACTAACATCTCTCTATTATTTCAAGAGTGATCCCAGCTAGAGTTAGGAAAATACATTATTCCTGCTGTTCTTTAATGCAGTATTAGAATGATTACAAAATTACAGATGTGAAATTACTTGAAATGTTGCCTACCAGTTTTTGATGTGCAACTGTTTAGGGAATTTTCAGGAAAAACAGAACAAAAAAGACTGCACAAAGAAGAAAATGGTCAGGAAATTGCATTTACGATTCTTATAACTATTCAGAATCTGTGATTTTAGAGCAATAAAACAGATTTTTTTTTTTTTTAATTCGGTAATGTAGTGTCTAGTCTATTCTGTTTTATTCCATGTTTACTGTCACAATATTTTAGAATATTTCAGCAATACATGTAGGGACAAATCTCACATCAATCACCTATGTTTTCTGCTTTCTAAACTTATGTTTTAGTATCCTAAACATAAATTATATGCCAGGTGTGGGATTTGGAGGGGTTGCACAAAGGATTCTGTCAGATTTTCCAAACTCAAGTCTAACAGTTTATCTTAATCTTCAAGGTTTTAATAAAAATATGAAATTATGACCCCAGTTCATGCTTTGAAACAATTCCATTAATATCAGTGGAGCTCCATTGGGAATGCATTTCATTTTGTTGTTTTTCATACATCCACTCATCTGGTTTTGAATATGCAGTTTATTGTTTTGTGTTCTTTGAGGGAAGAGATTAAAAAGTGAAGGAAAGAAAAGTAAAAAGAAAAGTAGTGGAAAAATGAGATCTCCCTCCTTACATCCGCTGACGTTCACACCTTATAAATGCTTTTCCATTGCAACTATTTACCAAAACCACATCCAACTGTGAGACTCTTACCAGTTTTCCAGATATAACTGTTTTTTGTTTGTTTGTCTTGTGCCATTGCCCAGTTGCTGTGCTTCCCCCAGGGTTAAATATTTAACCCTTCTCCTGTATTTGGCTCACCAACCTTGTTTTCAAAGGTTGTAAATGTAACAATCAGGCTTGTGGGCTTCAAGCAGAAGCATTTGCCATGGAGCAATACACCAGACTGGAATTCAACACCTGCTGCATCTTTTTGCCTTTCTCAGGCTTGATGCAAAAAATCTTGTAGGGGCATTGCAATAACTTTGCAAAAATTAGCTGTATTTAAGCTTTGTTTGTGTTAGAGTGCAAGAGAAAAAAAAAAAAGTATTTCTGAAGTACTAAGTGCAACAATTTCCTTCTCTTGGACTTGTGCTCTGGGATATTTCCTATTTCTATGAAAATGACACAGTATCATTGAAATCAGAAAAAGTGTGCTCATCCCCCCAGTTTTGCAATTCATCTGCACAGGCAAAGAGCAATTCTCTACTAAACAGGAACAACCAGCTTGTTTCAAAACTCATCCTTCCCAAAAATGAGAAAGCTTCAGTTAATAGAAATATTTTCATTGTGGGGTTTTGTCCTTGTGATTAATGCAGATGCACAGGAAGATGGAGACAGATACAGATTTCAACAGCAGGCTGCAACAGCTGGTTTAGTGTGTCAATAGCAATGTTTCGTAGCCCTGATAGCCTGATATCTGTTGGTATAATGAAAGATGTTGCTCTTCCTTGCAAGCATTGCATTGCTTTATACAGCAACAAGCTCCAGCACAGAATTTAAATGGTTCCAGTCTCACGAGTTTTCCAGGCTAGACGTATGTTGGCTTACAAATAGGGTTCAATTAAATCCCAATAGTGAAATAAGGTGTTGAAGCTGGATTCTAGAAATATTTTAGGTCACTATTTCTGGCAAAATCAGATTTCTCCTTTAACACTTTACTTCTTTAATCTACATTAAACATGATTTACAAGCTATGATGATCTGTACATTCCTATCAACCAAACATTATTTTTTAAATCCAGCACTCACACATGCCAATACTCAGCCTGACAGAAAAATCCCTTACAGATACCACCCATCTTTCAAAACCAAGCCATCAGTGATGAGCAAACAGTGACAGCCTATATATTCTATAGACACAGAAAGGTCAGGGTAATCACAAGAAATAAAAGTCTTAAAATGTTTGCCTTAAAAAAGTATTGAGAGATCATGAGGGAGCATATGAGTTCTCATCATTTTTGATTCTTAATGGGAAGAGGAGACCTTCCTCCCTCCATGAGGAAAAAAAAAAATAAATAAAAAGTCTATTTACTTGCACTGTCTAGGACTACTGTATTTGATTTCATAGTTTAGTGGATGATGGCAGTGTGCATGCACTGGCTAACTCAGGGTCCCCAAGCCCAAAACTTTTAGAGAGAGTTCAATCTACTGCCCAAGCAGAGACTGCCTGTGTAATCTTAATGCAATAAATCTGCTGCCACCCCAAAGAGTGGGATTTACAGTACGTGCTCACATCAACTTTGCTGCATGTGCCAGGAAAGCATCAGAACTACAATGAATGTGTTGAGAATAGTTACAATCCCTACAAGCTGCAGACATCTCTATTTCTGGGCCTGTGGCAGTATATGAAGGAAGTCCCAATGTTCCTGTACTTAAGCAAAAGAGATAGACAGACAATGGGCAGCAACAGTAGAATTTTCATTCAGAAATAGATCTACAACAGGAAAGGGTATCTCTGATAAAATCTGTCTAGGTAACATATCAGAGTAGAGAAGGAAGAAATGCCCAGAAGGGACACATTTTACCTCTACAGTTCCCTTCTGCTAAGAAAACAACTCATCCCTGCAAGTCTGAGTGAAGTCCTGGTCATGGGAGAAAGAGAGCAGGGTAGTTTCAAATGAAGAAATTTTCATGGCTAACATTTTATTTTCCAGAAAAAAATAGAATCAGAAGAACAAATTTTCATTTTAATAAGCAACTTTTTTCAAGCCTACGCTTTTAGTGGCAGCTTGAAAATTTTCTCCTGAAAAAAATAAAATAATAAATATATATATATATATATAAAAAAAATATATCAAAATGAAAAAGTTTGCTGCTTCTTCAAAACTTCCTGTAGGAGACAAATTATATTTTTTCTTACTGTGTTGTAGCCACCATCTTATAACTTCTGGCACTATATTTATCCCAGAATCCATTGTTGCTCTCTTTAGCTAAAAATCAACTTCACTTTCTAATTTGCAAAATACTGCAAATACTGCTAATTTTCAAGTACTGTACAAGTTTTCCTCATGCATTCTTTTTGCTGCACCTTTGGGAAAAGGAATTATATTTTCCTGCTTAGGACCCAAGTTCATGAGCACTGCTTCCTTTAACCACCTTTGGGATTAGTATTTCTGCTCCATTCTCTTGGGCATACCCAACAATTATTATTCCCAAAGGAATGATCACAGTCATCCCGTCCATAAGGCTTCAATTTAAAATCCTGAGGGAGGACATTGAAAAAGGTAATTTATTTTAAAAGCCTTTAAATGCTGCACAACTGCTGTCTGCTGAAGAACTTCCCCCTGTTCCCTCCCAATTCTTTTTCTGTCTTTTAAATCCATCTCAGTCACTAATTCTGTCATTCTCTGGCAAACTACATTTTATTGCAGTGAATGTGGGCAATCACTTTGTTGGAATATTTTCTTTGATGTACTCACGCTGCTAACATTAGATATCTAATCTCTGTGCATAAATTAGGAGACTAGTTTGCCTAATGCCTGTCTATAGGTGATGAAAAGAAATAGGCTCATCCAGAGGGAAATGTAGAACAGGAGCATAGCCCAAGTCCTTTGATTTGCATTCTGGAGATGCCTGTCACCATTCACTGAGTGTCACACGTGTATCCAGCTATTGGCTCATCTACCAGGTGCTGCTTGCAGGCTGCCCTCCACAATTTTTGCAGGGGGTGTTACCTGACTGGTGAAGACAGGTTGGTGGGGGGCTTCTGGTTGCTTCAAAATCCTGGCCACGGGTGTCAGGAAGACAGCACAGGCAAGCAAGACTGCTTATGAACTCTTCCTAACTGCCCTTTTCCTCTGCAAGATGTATTTTATGTACAGTGTGGCTCTAAGCCATGTGAATATTGTACTATATGACTCATAGATCTAGGGTATGGGTTACGCTGTTGGTAAAAGACTGTGAAGAAGCCAGCCTCCAAATTTAGGCACTTTATTGTTTAAATCTGCTATGCTCCCTCTTATCTTCATGGACAGAACAGCTCAGTTAGTATTTATTTAGGAATGATGTGAAGGAGTTTTGAAACTAATTTCTAATATACCAGGCCTTACTCTCTTTGCCTTGGCTTCTACTTTGTCAAAAATCGGAAACCTTGGAACTTTGTCTACTTCATATTATATAATAATTATTATGTTATTGTTATTGCTGTTAAGCAGAAGCCCCATAATCACACCCATTGTTATAATTGCAAACTATAGGTCTTGTGGAAATCATCTCCTGTGATAATGAAACAGCATCAGAACTCCTAAAATGTAGGCAATATCTAAGCTGAATGCTGAAACTGGGTTAAAGAGGGGCTGAAAACTCATATTACCACTCTATTACAGAATGTGGATGTGCTGAGTATCAAAGACAAAGTTTCAGCATTTTAGGGTAAATTGTATATTGATGACTATATGTTTAACAGCCACATTTTAAGAGGCAGATTTATGCCAAATGTAAAATATTTGGAAGCAACAACAAGATAAATTGACTAAAAAAGAGGAATACAAAGAAGATAAACCCCACATTTTTAACATTTTCAACCAAATTACATTTTCTTTAAAATATTTTGACAACAAACATTCCACTAACATTGTGTCAATATGGTCATATTACTCATCTCAGCTCTCATATATTTTGTTTCTGAGCCATGAAAAAATTATCCCTATCCAAACTGATTTAATTGAATTATAAAATAAAAATAGCCTTTTCTAAATTTCAAACTTTCCTGACAAGCTAGAACAGGGTCAAAGAGATTTGAAGAGTCATTGAAGAAAATGTTTTGATTTACCTCAGATAGACTCAGGGGAACTTTGTTCCAGATGGTAACCTTCACCTTTTACAACAAACTGTCTATCTGTGGTAGTTCCTTATTACAATTAGATCCATATCTGTCTGATATTTTGGTGGTCAGGAATTTCCTGGCATCATACTACCTATGATATATATTTTGCAACATTTATTGTGGTTGTGTGTAATAACAAAGGAAAGGAATTTAATTTTGGTTTCTTTAGATTGACCATGGTATTTTGAAACATATTCAGCATAAACACTTTAGAAAATTGCTATATCCTCAAACCTAAGGTGATTGTTTGCTTGCTTGCTTGCTTTTAGCAGTTTAAATGTTAACACAACCACTGTATTTCTATTTTGGTTTGCAATTTCGGGCCATAATTTTAAGAGGGATTTTGTGCCAATGGTCAGTCTTATACATGTTAAAGCCACTTGTGTATCTAACTATGAGTTATGGGCATAATAGCATTATGCATAGATAAATGCATAGATAAATGCATAGTATTATCTATATTTCCATCTATGTTGACACAGTAAAGCAAATGAAATAGTTTGTGCAAGTCATGAGAAAACTAAAATATTATGTTTCTAATAGCCCCCCCGCCCCTCCCAACTTTTTAGCTATTTAGGTTATATAACAAATATCTACTTTTGTTTCACAGAATACCTAATATTCAATGAACCACAGCTGTTCACATTTTAATACTAGCCTCCACTAGCTGCATGAATATCTTATCTAGATCATTACCAGACCCTCCATTTCTGCACAATACTGATAGAATTGACCCATGTTCACACATTTAATGTGATATTGTACAGACCTTCTCCATTTAAATTGTCAAATAACACTTTTGTAAAAGCTTGAGAGAAATTACCTCCTTTGCCACCACTATTAAATTGAGTCAACTTACTTTGAATATTGAACAGTAAATTTCAGGTTTGGATCCATGGGCACCCTGATGTTTGTGGACTATTTCCAAGAAATTTGTACAAGATGACTAGAAGAAGTAAAAGAAATGTCAAGAAGCTTAAATTCTTTTCAGAAAGGTTAGCCAGTCTGCTGGAAAAAATGTACAGGCTTGTCAAATAATCATAATAAAAAGTCGCCTTATGGATGGATTTGATGAGTTACAGGAAAGCATTAACAACCCTAAAGAAGCCATGCTGCAAATAGTATTATCTTTACCTCTTATAGAAACAATGTCTTATTTAAAGCTGCAGGCACATTGCAGGCATTGTTTGTAGCTTCATTTCTTTTTCTTTACATTCAGATATTATCTATTTTTTTTTTTTTTTTTTTTTAGCCAAATATTTCTGCCTCTTGCATTTTTGACCTGATGTTTAAGATGACACCACCTTGACTGAATTTCTTTACTGACCTATATTTCTGTAGTGTTTTAAGAATCAAAACATCCCCCCAAAACAAGAACTTAAATATAATAGCAACCACAAAGATAATGGTCAATCAATAAATATTAGTAGTGATTTAATATTTATTATTATGTAATAGCATAAAAAAATCCTCAGTTTCAACAACAGTTTATTAACTTTAGTACTCAGAAACCATGACAGTAAATATCTTTACTGTAAGTAGGATAAATAATAAAAATCTCCCTCCCCTCCAACTCAGATTTTTTTTTTTTTAATGAGGAAATATCAGTTGTTTTTTTTTTTTTTTTTTTTTTTTACCTTTAGTGTTACTATCCAACCTTCTCTCTTTTCCAAAATTACGTTCTTATATACTTTCAGGTTTTTATGAGACTGTTTTCTACTCTTACTACTCTTCTTAGAGAACTTTCGTAAGATCCTGATCAATAGAACAGATGCCTTGTTCTTGTGTAGGTGGAAGAAAAATACTTTTCTTAAAAAAAAAAAAAGCATAAAATTTTTAAGATGTGTGTATCTTATGTTAAGAATTGTATCCTACTATATTTTGTATTTTCTAAGCAGAGTACAACTTCTCCAGTGCTTTATAGGTCACAATGGAAAAAAAAAATCTAAGAAGGAATTTAAGAAAAAAGGAGATGTATATTGCTTTTAACATGTGATCAGATGATTCCTCTAAAGTGGAGGGATTCTGTAGTGGTAGATCTTTTACAGATAATATAGTTTAATCATACCCTTTTGTTGTCAGCCTTCATTTCATTTCTTATTCCATACTGAATATAATTTTCCTTTTCCTTTGCTAGACATTTGGGTTAAACTGTCATAATGCTATTGACCTCAGGTCAGTTGTTGTAATTTAATAAAACTGGAGATGTAGCCCTGTTACCTGATTCCCCATAAACTACTATGACAGTCTTGTACAATTCCATTAAAGGCAGAATATTCTTATGAAAGTTTCTCCCTCTTGACTTAAATATTTTGTGAATCCAGTGAAGTTTACATTTCCCAAAAATCATTACATCAGAGGCTGTAAATATAATTTTAATTCAAAGAGTACATTATGTTTTTATAATTAATACACTAAATTAAAAATATCTTGTGAATTTTGGGAAGCTCTCTAGTTTATGAATGGTTTACAGTAACAAGAATGTGTTGCTTGGCATTTCTTTGCATTCTAGACAAGCTAGACTTCTTGCATTTTTAGGCACCAGTATTTCCCTAGAGATCCTTTCTTGATAGGCTATCCTTTGACTGGAATAAGTAAAATACATTGTGGCTGAAAATTCTGTGCTCAAAACATTACTTCAGTTCAAGACACAGGCCTCAAATCTCATACATACATACACATACACAAAAGTATCTGTTTTTATAAAGCCTTTTCTGCTGCCATAATGAACACTTGCAGGTTCTTATTTTCAGTTATCCGGCTTACGCCGTTCCTCAGAACAATTTATTCATAATTTTAACTAGTTTAGCTTTGTGGAATTACTCATACCACTGACAGGATTCCACCTGGTGATACAATTTTCTTTTTACTCTTCTGTCAGCCAGAAAGACTCCTTCTTTTTCTCTTTTTCTTGTTCTTTTTCTCTTTTCTTTTCTTTTCTTTTCTTTTCTTTTCTTTTCTTTTCTTTTCTTTTCTTTTCTTTTCTTTTCTTTTCTTTTCTTTTCTTTTCTTTTCTTTTCTTTTCTTTTCTTTTCTTCTTTTCTTTTCTTTTCTTTTCTTTTCTTTTCTTTTCTTTTCTTTTCTTTTCTTTTCTTTTCTTTTCTTTTTTCTTTTTTCTTCCCTTCCCTTCCCTTCCCTTCCCTTCCCTTCCCTTCCCTTCCCTTCCCTTCCCTTCCCTTCCCTTCCCTTCCCTTCCCTTCCCTTCCCTTCCCTCCTATTGTTTTCTTCATCCATGTCAGATTATTATTTTTCCTGTCATGTTTGAAAAGCTCTTGAGGTGAAGTACTTTAAAATCACACTTCTGTTTCTCTTGTCTTCTGCTAAGGAAAATTTTGGGTGAACAATGAACACACACATGCGTGGGCACCAACTATCTCTGGAAAAACAAGTAATGCTTCTGTCTAGCATACAGATGCTTTGTCTATAAAGGTGCAACCCTAGTCACAGGACACTGCTTCATCTTTCCTTGGTGATAACTAAGACTATTTCACTTCATTATGGAACATAAGAAGAGAAGCAGTCTCTTCAGAGACTGTTAGCACAGAGGAACACATTCATTATTTGGTGGCTGTTTGGAATGTGGTGTGGGGAGGAAGAATTTTAGTTACATGCACAGCACTCTGCCCTTCCCTTTATAATCAATGGATAATTTATCTGTTCAAATTAAAAGTTTACTTAAGAATGAGTTGAATTAAGGTGTATATTTTTTCTATAATAATTTTCTAATGCCCTTGTTAGCCAGAAGTCTGAGGACTAAGGTTGGCTTTTCTACCTAATTAATACTCCTCTAATAACCTTGCAAGACATGCAAGGTATACATATAAACCTCTAAAGACACTGTATGCCTCCAGAGCAATAGCTGGAACTTTGTTATTACAATTTGCAATTTAAATGATCTGAACATCTTAGTCATGGCTTTGGGTCAAGTACCTGTAATTCGAGGCTCTAAACATGATTGGAAACCACAATCTGGACCCACCTTTACATAAATCTTGACATGAAACTTGAAAGAACATTTTTTTGCACTTAAGGAAGTGCAAACTAATACTTTTTTTTTTTTTAATTTATGTTTTTGCTGAACCTTCTACTTATGATTTTCATATCCTGAACATGTAGTTAAAGCATGGAAATGTATCTGATCATATTCATCAACATGGTGCTCTGTGATTAACCAAGTTTTTCTGATCAACCAGATGAGGACACCTGGTTTTGAAATATGCTGTGTTTTACTTCTTATTGGCATGACTGGTTTTAAGTTGGAAATTAGGAGACATTTCTTCTCAGAAAGAGTAGTCAGGCATTGGAATGGGTTGCCCAGGGAGGTGCTGGAGTCACTGTCTCTAGGGATGTTTAAAGAGAGGTTAGACTTGTTACTTAGGGACATGGTTTAGTGGGTAACATTGGTAGTAAGGGGATGGTTGGACCAGATGATCTTGGAAGTCTTTTCCAACCTTAATGATTCTATGATTCTATGAAATGAACATGGATGGTGAAGGGGAGGTGATAAGCTTTGGACCTTGATTGATATATAGCCAAGAGGTAGCTAGTATACATATCTGAGCCTAAATGCTGGACATCCCATGGGTGATAGCAGTCCAAAGATATCTTCAAGGACTACAGTAATGAATCACACTCTTTATTTCACCCTGTTACCAAAGAAAATGAGAAGTGTTTTTTTTTCTCTTTTTTTTTTTTTTCCCCTGTTAGGAAATCTGTAACAGAGTAAAATATGACTTAATTCTTGTATTAAATGCAGCAATTCAACAATAAATCAGGTCAAATTATTCTGGACTCATTGCAAACTGACCATTATGTGTCTTTCATCACAAAAATGGAAAGAAAAACCTTGAGAATGATATTCAACAGACACAGGTACTTAATAATAATGTTTCTTAGAGCACTTAATCAGGCATATTTTTTTGTATGACATCTTCTTAAAAAACTCATCTAGAGTCGTGCAGTTTTTTTCATGTGGAATCCAGTGAATTTCTGAGAGGAATACATGCTTAGGAACATCTCATTTTCTCCTGAATGTTTAACAAAACCTTTTTGAAGTCTTTGGATTTAAGATAGGGATATAATTAATCCTATTCCTGTTATACACAGATATAAATCAGATAAAACTACCAAAAACTGATGGCACACAATTTGACTGGTACATATCAGTGTGTATCTCACTGAAGTCAATGGAACTCTACCTACCTGGAGTCAATTTGGCTACATTATTTGTTTTATCACTGAAGACATATATATATTTCTGCAAATGAATTTCCAATTAGCCAGTTGTATGTCATATATTTTTTCCTGCAGCATACAAGGCAGTATAAAGAATGTCTACCTTTAATAATTCTAAATGCAACCTATAACAACTAGGCTATTCTTAAGGAAAAGTTACTAGATTTTGAAAATACTTCAATGATTAATTTTCACTCTTGTGTCTTTTATATGGAATAAGTCATCATTCTAAAGCATGTTTTTCACAAGAATTGCTTTCTAGAATGGACGTGAATTATCTATTGCAGAACTGCTGCTAGCATCTGTTCTTGTACACCATAATGAGAGACCAGACTTAATCTAGTTCAGTATCTTTTCTGTAACAGCCAGCAGAAGTGAACGCTTAAGGAAAGAGTGTAAAAATCAGTACAAGTGGAGGTCCCCAAGACTTTGTTCTTGTTCAGCAGCGAATAAAACCGTGAACATTCAAAACCAGCAATGAAACAAAAAGAACATTGAAGCTTTGCTGAGGTTTTTGGAAAGGTCATGACAAACTTGTATCCACTGTTTTCCTCCCTCTCCCTATGTTTATCTAGAACCCACATGCTAAATTAGCAAAATGAGCTGAAGTAGTCCATAAGTTAACTTGAACTAGTTCTAGAAACATCACCCTGTGCCTTTTTCTAAGCACTCATCTATGCACAAAGGTATCAAGCCTGATTCACAAAGCTTATAGCAGTCTTTGGTATAATATCATTGATTTCCATGAAATGAACTAAACAAATTCATAAGTAGGTAAGGATAGTGAAATCATTCACAGTTTGGCTTAACCAATTTTGAGAGTGCCTCTCTATGAAACTAAGCAGAGAAAGACCACATATATAGTGTCTTGTATAGTAACACCATGTGCAGAAGAAAGTGCAAGTATGCATTTTGTTATTCACCAGCGTATTCCAAAAGCGACCCATATTGTTTTTAGGTTTATAATATGAATCCATTTTACATTAGAAAGAATAATGGAAAAGCACACATTTTCAAGGTGATTAGGATTGCTGTTATTTGCCACTTCTTGCAGAATTTCATTGTATAGTAAGAAACCAATAATCTTTTATGCATGCTAAAGAATATGTCAGAGAGAAATATATAGAATTTATTTATTATAATGTAACTCAGCTTTTACTCTAAACGTGTGCACAATGTTAAGAAACACAAATGTAGAAGAATCAAAAGAAAAGGAAAAGAAGGACTGCCAGAAGAGGAAAAGATACTTCTCACACAGCCAGTAAACTCCAAAGCAGGCAAAAATATTCTACGATACCTTCATTTTATTAACCTCACAGTACAATTGCCTGTGAGACAATGTAGATAAACTCCTTTCAGGTCAGTGCTAGCATGAGAGGGGGGAGGCAATTTAAGTTAATTCCCTTAGACCAAGAACCAGTAGGTTGGCTTCTCTACCTCACCAGCTGTTGCCCACTCACTGCCACTGGTGCTGTCACCCTCTGTAGTGGGTTTACGTGGCAAGGTTTTGGTAGTGGTTGGGCCATAGGGATAACTGTGAGAAGAATCCAGAAGGTGCCCCATGTTAGATAAGGGCCCCGCTGCTGGCCAGAGCCGAGCCAATGTGTCATTGTTTGGCCTCTGTGAGAGCATATTTGAGGAAGGAAACCAAAACCAAACCAAACCAAAAAAAAAAAAAAAAAAAAAAAAAAAAAAAAAAAAACTGCTGTGGAACAGCAGCTGGGAGAGAGAGAGGAGTGAGAAACAGCCTTGCAGACACCAAGGTTGGTGAAGAAGGAGGTGGAGGGGTGCTCCAGGCACTGAAGCAGAAGTTCCCTGCGGCCTGTGATGAGGACCATGGCAAAGCAGGTTGTACCCCTGCAGCCCATGGTGTACCACAGTGAAGCAGGGTTCCAAGCTGCAGGCCGTGGAGGAGACCACAGTGGAGCAAGTGGACCTGCAATGAAGAAGGCTGCGGCCTGTGGAGAGCCCCTGTTTATGAGCAGACCCTGGGCTGGACCTGTAGGCTGTGGAGAGGAGCCCATGCAGGAGCAGGTGACCTGGCAGGAGCTGCTGCCTGTGGGGGACCCATGCTGGAGCAGTTTGCTCCTGATGGATGGACCCTATGGTACGGACCCATATCTGGAGCAGTTCTTGAAGAGCTGCTGCCTGTGGGGAGCCCATGCAGGCGGCATCCCGTGGGAGGGACCCCTCGTGGAGCAGGGGCAGAGAGTCACCGAGAAGGAGTAGCAGAGATGAAGTGCTGTAGACTGACCACAACCCCCATTCCCCCATTCCCCTGCACCGCTCAGGGGGAGGAGGTGGAAGAGGGTGGCTGGGGAGAAGGCATTTTTGGTTTCTTTCCTTTGTTTTTCACTTCTCTAGCTTGTTAGTAATAGGCAATAAATTTTACTGGCTCCCTACTCAGAGTCTGTTTTGCCCGCCATGATAATTGTTGAGCGATCTTCCCATCCTGATTTCAACCCTTGAGCCCTTTGCATCGTATTTTCTCCCCCTTCCCCTTTGAGGAGGGGGAGTGGGAGAGTGGCTGAGGTGGAGCTTGGTTGCCCACCTGAGTAAAACCACCACACCCTCCCCATTCCTCCTGGCCTTTCTCTCCCTTGGTATCTGCTGCTTTCTGGGCTTGGTTTGCATGCTGCTGGTAAGGAAAGGGTGTCTAACATGGCAGAAAGCAACATCTGAAGGACAGGCGAGGAAAGAGAATAGCTGAGATGAACAGCAGCAAAGATTGTACTTGCTTGAAGGCTTGAAGCAACTCCTAGTGGCCCTACAGGCCTTGTTATAACCTAGTTCTGTCTTCATGGACAGTGGAATTACTCCATAGCTTTTTATTAACCACACAGCTACTTAATCCTGTATTGTTTGCTTTTGATAGCATTGGAAGTCTGTAAAATGTGATGTGTGCAGTATTTTAGGTTAGAATGGAGCAGCAATTGTACTGTGCTTAACATTCTTACTGTCAAACAAACAAACCAGACAATGCCAGAAATGCAGTTTGCCCTAAAACACAAAGTGCAGTCATTAGATATTGTAGCTGCTCATTTCTAAAAGCCACAAATATTCAAGAACCAAAACAGATAAATCTTAATGTGAAAATATTTTACTTTTCCCCTGGTAAAAGTGCTTGAGGAGGGTGGCAAACATAGTGGAAAAATGCTGCAAATCAAACAGACAGCCTATTCAGCCTGTTTTGTCCTTTCCATGTATTGAATCAATACTTGCTCTGAAAAAGAGAACATTTGGAAGATGTGCTTCAGACCGCTACTTGGAGGCCTAGAGTGTGTGCAACGCTTAGTGCAACTGTGCTAGCAGAGAGGATTGTAGCTGGTTTGCGGAGTAGTGCATGGGAAGCAGAGAGACCTTCAGTCTGCTTAGCTTTCCCCCTCCTCCAATAAATCCTCCTTTACTGTAACTTGATAACATCACTGAATATTGAACCAGGCATCTAAAATCCCATTGTTTAACCTTGAATGAGCTTGATGCTGCATACTACAAATGTATCGGTACTGTATACTCCAAGGTGTAAGCTGTGTTTCAATGGTGAACTGAAGGAATTGCTGTTTATATGCACTGTTATTATTGCTGTTTTTAAGAAAATAACTTTTTGGTTTTATCCAGAATCTAAAATACACAATCCATTTACTGAGATAGAAGTGTCTCAGTATAACCCAGTCTTCAGAAATAAGTGCCTTAGGGACAGGAAATGAAAGTTGCATTTGTTCCCCTTAAGGCTTCTCATTCAAATGGGTGAAGAGTTGGCTTTAATTACATACACAGAGAATAAAATACTTTAGAAAGTATCTCTAATACAATGCTGTTTAAGACAAAGAAATAAAAGTCCCTGTGGCAAGTTTCGTTCACAGGAAGCTTCCTTGTATTTGCAGTATCTGTAAACAATGGATTTTGATGAGTAATGATGAGGTAGACCTGCTTAACACTTTAAAGGAATAAAAACCAGTATTGTTTTATTTAGTGAAGAAAGCCTTTCATTTATTTTTTGGTCTATAAGGCAATTTTCATTTCTTTTGAAATTCACCTTTTTTTTTTCACAACACAAAATCAAACAAAACCAGAAGCAACCAAAATCAAAGTCTTTTCATTATTTCGAAACATATGTATTTTTTAGCGAAGTACATGTCAAATGTAAAATAGTAGTAATTTCCTTCAATTTTCTGTTCAAAAGAAGAGTGGAATATTATCTTGTTAATTCTGAGAATCCACAAATGATGGAAAAGGGCTCTTTATTTATGGAATACATTTCTGTTTTAGTAGTGAGCCTATTAGTGTCTGTGCTGCAACATGTACACCCTGCAAGTCTAACTGTATTCACAGGAGGGATTTCAATGCCTGAGCTTGTGCAATGTATTGGCAAAATCTGCAAAAACTGAAACAATTCAAATGGCTTGGGTTTTATTGAGGGAAGGGTGAATTCATAGTATCATGTCATGTGTTTTCATTTATTCCAGTGAGTAATATATGTGTTTCAGGGCTAACTCATACAAGAAATAACTGATGCAAAATGTGATGAAAACAGAGCATAACAGAAAAATTCTTTGCTATTTTATAACCCAGAAGACAGTCTAGTCTTTTTGCTGTTAGAAAAGACAGAGAGAGAGAGAGAGAGAGAGAATATTTGAAATTGTAAAGAGTGCAATCTTATACTGAATCAGCAAGTTAAAAAAGGTTAAGTAAGCCCTAGGGGCAGGGACTTCTTTTCATTATAGCCATGTAAAGTGCCTACCACAGCAGGGTCCCTCCTTTACATCTGGAACTCAGGGTGCTTCTGTGACGCAATTAGTAAAATCACCGCCAACACCAAAACAGAAAAAGCCCATGCAATTTACTATGTAGATTCTGGTCTTCATTACATTGTGGATTAGAGGAGAAAGCCCAGGCACAAAGCAGGAGAAATACATTTGAGGGATTAGAGCTGTGGGGTAAGAATCTCTGCTGCTGCTGCTATCTCTGTAGCTCCACTTGCTTCAGCTAAGTAGAACACTCTTCTCTCAGTAGAGGATAGCATAGGAGTCTCTCTTGCTGTTTGAATCCATCACACAAGACAACCACATGTAGAATTATGTGTGTGAATGAAAGATTTCCTTATAGTTTGAAATTTTGTTGAACAGCTAAAAACTAAGGAAAATAACATTTTTGTTCTGCAGTATGTTTAAACAGATACCATGCGTGAACACCATTACTGTGTGGGAAGGGAAGGGAAGGGAAGGGAAGGGAAGGGAAGGGAAGGGAAGGGAAGGGAAGGGAAGGGAAGGGAAGGGAAGGGAAGGGAAGGGAAGGGAAGGGAAGGGAAGGGAAGGGAAGGGAAGGGAAGGGAAGGGAAGGGAAGGGAAGGGAAGGGAAGGGAAGGGAAGGGAAGGGAAGGGAAGGGAAGGGAAGGGAAGGGAAGGGAAGGGAAGGGAAGGGAAGGGAAGGGAAGGGAAGGGAAGGGAAGGGAAGGGAAGGGAGAAAGAAAGAAAGAAAGAAAGAAAGAAAGAAAGAAAGAAAGAAAGAAAGAAAGAAAGAAAGAAAGAAAGAAAGAAAGAAAGAAAAAGACTGACTCTAGAGAAAAGAAAGAGAAAGACAACAGACTCTATGGTGGTAATGAGAACTAATCATAATCCTAATTATTTTGGACACTGCAAGCTGAAGCACCTAAAAGTCTGGGTAGAAGCAGGGGACTGATAATAGAAATGCTACACTGACATAATGGATCTTTTCAGACGCTAATGTCAGTGTACGCTTTAATGTGAGTCCTTTGAAATTCTTTATTATAAAGTGGATCGGCGCTTTTTTTCTATGAGAAAATCCCTGCTTCCTTAAATGGTAGTCTCAGAAATACCACAACTAAAAATTCTGCTTACTGTATCCTGAACAGCATATTTCTATGGATTAGATAATGGGCCCCTCACTTACTTTGTACACATTTTAATTTCTGTCAGCCTGATTTTGGTCAATTACACTAATACTACAATGCTTCTCTTTCTTTTTTTTTTTTTTTCCTAATCTTACCTTTGAGAACTTCTTGTCAGATTTTATATGTATACGTATTTGTATATATGAAGAATAATATACATTTCTTATTCTTATTTTCCCATTCTTATATTATGCTCTTTTTTTCTTTTCTGTTTCTACTGTTTTTACTAATTGGAAACAAAGAATATAAAATTCTGAATCTCTAACATCAATGGTTGTTGCTCAGGAATATCCAATATCAGATTTGGATACATGACAAATAAGCTTTACAGATAGAGTAAGCATTCTTTGGTAAGCAGTTTGTATCTTCTAGATTATGTTAAATGAGTTGGCAAGCATACTGAAACAATCATCTCCCAGAAAGTTTTATCTCCCTCTCAAGCAATTAGAACTGGAGCTACCAACTTTCTGTGATTTTACTGAGAATCTGTTTCAATACACCAGATGTAAACAGCATCACCTAGATTCTTGTGTCTTCAGGTGACAATAGTAGACTTGTACTCAGAGAAACAAGATCTATGCTTATGGTGATCCTCAGAGTCTATTTTCATTGGCCTATGATGATGATGAGGTAATTACTCTGGACCTGCTTCCCCTGAGATCTTATGCACTGCCACTGAAATAAACAGAAGCTTTGTCATAGACCTAAATAAAAGAAAGAAAAAAAATGGAAAAAAAGAAAGACAAAGAAAGGAAGGGATAGAGGAAGAGAGAAACAGAAATAGAACGGGAGAGAAAGAGAGAACAAATGAATGAATCCAAAACTTTTTTTTTTTTTTTGAAGGACTTGATCTCTAAAGTAGAGTCTGTAGCCATGAAATACAAGTGTAAGAGCTTCCTGTATGGCACTCAAGGGGTGTTATACAACCCTTAGCAAGCTGTTTGATAACCAGTATGCAGAGGGGGGGAACCACATAAGGGAGCCTTCAGGAAGGTGCTCAGGGAGGAGAGGCCAGAAGTAGGCAGCTATTGGGGAAACTGAAAACTGATAAACTGATGGCATGAGTCAAGCTGAGGTGTCTAAAGCATAAATGGCAGCAAGGAAGTGAAGGATAAAAGGATCATGATTTTAGATTCAGCCCCTTCAGTTCTACATGTATGGCATTAAGAACATACTGCTATTCCTCAGTTTGTCCTTTATTTAATTGAAAGTCCATAGATGCAGAAAATTCAGTTTTACTTAAATGAGTTCACATACTTTGTCTATAATAAGCCCTGACACTTACACATGAATACTTGCATTATGCTGAGTGTGAGGTGATTCACCATGAGAAGCCTGAAAACTAGATATTAATCAGCAAGCTCTACAAGCCCTAATTACTAGATACCTGTGAAGTTGATACTGCATGGATGATGAAGGAGATATACATCTTTCTCATTTATTCCTGCAAACAAAACTAGGTGTGGCTAGGGAACAGGCAAACTCATTTACTTGTATTAGAAAGCTAGTATTGCGGTACCCAAGCTTCTTCACCCCACAGGAAAAGATTTTATTAGCTTGGAGCCATGTCATAATGTATTAGATGAAGACATACTTTGCAGTGGGTTCATTGAGCAAAGAGTGTGTGTTCAGAAATGAATTCTTCAGCAGTAACATTCAGGTTTCTTGGCAGCATGTTGCACAATGACTCTTTCCCCCCATGGAAATCAATATAGTACACTAACCTGCTCTGGCTTCTTTTGACTCTCCCTTTTTATGATACTGTCAAAGAGGAATAGTTTAGCATCCTTTGTTGTCTGAATGTCTAAACTAATTACAGACAGGCACTAAAGCTGTATTTGCTGACTTGGCTTCTGCTGACTCAGCTTTTTTGTGTTTAATGACCTTCTTTAACAGCTAGAGTACTAAAAGATGGTTTTGCATACACAGTATATCTGAGGTGGTTACAGAACTGGTATTTATCCAGTGGGTTCTACACTACTCATACGTGCTTCACAAAGCAAAGGAAAGAAATCAGTCTTATCAACAGATTTATCCCCAAGGATATCCTCTGCAGTTTATATAACATGATTTGATTTTCAAGAGCCATATTCTGTCCAGGGGCATAGTCAGAGCTGCCACAGAAAACAGAAAGTTAAATCAAAATTTTAGAAATTAAGATTAAATTTTGAAACACTCCAAGTATGTGTCTTTTTTAAGGGCTTTGTGAGGTTGTGCTGCAGAGGCTAAAAAAGATTGCAAACTCTGCTGCTTTAGGCTACCAGGCACATCCAGCAGTGTCACAGAATCACTGAATGGTTGAGGTTGGAAGGGACCTCCAGAGATCATCTAGTCCAACACCCCTGACTAAGCAGGGTCAACCAAATGCTACAAATAGCTGAGGGGACAATGTAAAGAGGATGGGGCCAAAGTCTTCTTAGTTGTGGCCAGTTACAGGACAAGGGGTAATGGGTATAAATTGACCACAGGAGGTTTCATCATCTTACAAGGAAGAACTTTACAGTTCTGGTGACAGAGCACTGGCATAGGCTGCACAAAGAGGTTGTGGAGTCTCCTTCTTTGGAGATATTCAAGACCTGTCTGGATACGATCCTGTGTAACATGCTCTAGGTGACCCTGCTTGAGCTAGAGGGTTGGACTAGGTGATCTCTGGAGGTCCCTTCCAACCTCAACCATTTTATGATTCTGTGATTTTGTAATTCACCCATATAGAATAGATGTGTCTGGATTGGCATTGGCAAAGGTAATGTAGAAAAACTTAAAGGTAGAGGAGAGCCCAAATTATACCTGTCCTATTATGCAAACCAAAGAACATCAAAAGTGAGAATACTAATTTGTGTATTTCCCTCCAGAGAGAGAGAGGATTCCTCTTCCAACATTCTCCATCAGTTGGTTGGATGCACTGGAGACTCTCATAGTTAGCTTTTGCACATATAGTGGTGGAGCTAACTCCTGTTACGTTTCCTTTTTTCTCATTTTTAAAATGTCACTTGTAGAGACATTTGGATGACTCTGTAGATAATATTTTTAAATCTCAGTAAGGTACTGAATAGAAAATTCCTTAGATGTTAAATTAAGGGTATGCTTTGAGAAGTGTTAAACAAAGGAAAAAGAGAAAAAGGTTTAAGGAAAACAGTACTAGTAACCTCATTCCGCTTCTGAAAATGGCTGTATTTTATTTACAGAGTAGTCTTTTAGGAATCCCAGTCCTTCCTTCCTCCCTCCCTCCCTCCCTCCCTTCCTACCTTCCTTCCTTCCTTCCTTCCCTCCTTCCTTCCTTCCTTCCTTCCTTCCTTCCTTCAATCTTCCTCTTTTCCTCCCTCCCTTCCTCCCTCCCGTCCTCCCTCCATTCCTCCCTCCTTCCCTCCCTTTTCCTTCCACTTGAAGGTAGACCAAGAACAAAGCAGACCAAGAAGACTTGCCTCCCCACTTGGGGCTGGGAACAGGAAGAGGTCCCACATGGGGCTGAATGAATGCCTCACATCCAAGCATGATGACAACATCAGGGAGTAGGTTGGACTTTGTCTCCTTACTCACTGAGATGGGAGAGCTGAAGCAAGGGAAGAATGTTGTAATTTGCTGCTGGCTCAGCCCACAGAAGGGTCTAACTTTTCTCCCACCCAGATAAGAAGTGCTAAGAAGACGGTTTGTGCTTTTATATTTTCTTCACAGAGTCCCTTTCCTTTTTGATTCTTGCCTTCTAGGACTACAAAAACAGCTCCCACACAAAACTTGTTGCAAAGATGCAACTAGGTCCATTAAAAACATAATGGCTTGCCAAATGCATGCATTTTTTATTTTAATCATAGTTGTCTGAGTTATAACGAGATTCTTAAATTGGCAGGGTTCCAGCTTATGAGATGTATATATTTTATTAGAAAATATATGAGGAGTTTAAAACAGATTTTGTAATGAAAATATGCAAGCCACTATAATTGCAGTGATACTAGCTGGTGTCACTGTATTGTCATGCATGCTTATTTTTATATGACAGCCACAATGTGACATAATTTACAGCAAGTGAAGGATTTGTAGTGTGCAAAAAAGAAATTAAACACACACTGCTTTGTGAAAACAAATCACAAACTATTATTCTCTGCTTAATCTATTCTGTACTTTTTTTAGTTCATTTAATTTCTGAGAACTGTCATCAATCTCAAGATTTTGTATCCCAAAAAGGACAAGTGTAGTTTGAGAAACCAAATGAAACACTCATAACACGTTTGAATTTTCTTACAAGCTTCTAAGTGTTGGTATTGAAAGGATTTTCTCTGGCGTGAAAGGTTACTGAAGGGGTGTAATCGTGACTCTAATCTTATGTGATTTCTGGAGAAGATGACTTGCTCAGTCATTTACACTTCTACGATTTTGTTATTGTTATTACATGAGAAGTACTACTTAAAATCGTCTGCTTCGTTAGCATCATGGATCATCAGATGAAGTAACAATCCACTCTACTGTAACAGCCTGAAGACTTCCTCTGGATGCATTTCATTTTTAAGTAATGTCATCCCCAGAATTGTGCCTGAGTATGAACACTTAGTAAGAAAGACAACTCAGGGTGCCTCTGCGGAGTGAAATAATTGCAATTTAGTCCATTCCTTTCTCTGAGATTCTATATATAAATTGCTATTTCAGAAACAGCCACAAAAATCCTTTTAACAATAGAAATGCCCACTATCTCTAATACTAATTCTTATATCAATATGGAACATGAAGTACAGGTGTAAGACATTCAGTATGCTAACAAGTCAATCACTTATTTTGAGCACAGATCAGAGAATGTGTACAGGTCTGTGGGTTGTTAATCTTCCCTCTAGTCTCTTTTAAAAGCATTTTTTTTCTTCTGTTCTCTCCTGCTTCCTTTTCCCCCTTCCCTATAGCCCATGTTATATTTTATTTTATTTATTTTATTTTATTTTATTTTATTTTATTTTATTTATTATTTTCAAATAAAAGGTTCATATTTCCTCCTTCAGGAGAAGGCCTTAGACTGTTTTGTGGAATAAGGCCTAAATTCCATAATGGGCAGGGTTAGGCCTACTCCATGCTCAGGATTTTCTAGTGGCCAAGTCTCTGTGCAATGATGGATTTAATTCTCAGATGTACACAGGTTTGGGGAAACAAGTCACCTTGCTTGGCTGTTGTTCCCATTACCAGGTGTTAGTTATTGTAGAGACCAGCTAGAGTATTTATGTTTCTTTGTGCAACTCTGCACTTGGTTCACCATCTGTTAAGGGGCAACTATTACCTCATTGTAGCTATGTGAACAAGATGGTATTAATTGCATATGTACCACGACAAGAAAGGCAAGATGAAAACATACGAGGATTAGTTTGCCATAGAGGATAATGAAGACAACAAATAAAATCTAAAGAATAATCTAGTGGACTCCTAAATCAGGACAGATAATAACTTTTTTCTTCTCATGCCTAATCATTAGTGCGTTGAATCCAGGATAAATAAAGCCCAATGTTTTCTCAAATAAATAAATAAATAAAATAAAATAAATAAAAAATACTTCATTGCAGTGAAAAAGACTTCTTGATTTGTTTCATGATCTTGGAGGTCAGCCATTTACATTCTGCTTGCTGATTTTCTAGGGTTTTCCTAGTTCTCACAATTGTACATAATGTCTCTGTCTAAAAAATAATGGAATATCCAAAGGGAAAAACTTTGTCTTTGTTCTTTATACATAGGCCTAAATATAGATACTTGTGGAAGTAAAAGAAGAATACTTGTGACAAGCTGCAAATGTTGCTTGGCAAAAAAAATAATTGTCTAATTACTATTTTTATAGTAATCTGCATGCATTCTGTTTTTCAGATTTTTCAGTTATGATTGTCAGTCAGAATTGTAATAATGGCTAAAAATGGGACATGTCACTATTTTATTTAATTTACTTTCTAGAAAATATGGGATTTATTTTCTAATTTATACAACACTAGACTTCTTAGGCCTAGCTAATGATAACTCTGTAATACCCTTTAAAAAATCCATCTTTAATATGTGTTCCTACCCCATCTGGAAAACATAGTGTTTTCTAAAGGATGTGGTTCTAAAGGATGTGCCTCTATACAAGCCATGGTAAAAACAGATTTTAGTTTTCTGGATGGGACTTCAGGGGCTTTATGACTGCTGATATGATTTGACATGATTGATATGATATGATATGATAGAATATATATTATTATATGATATGATACAACGTGATATGTGCCCCTATAAAGCACCCATCACATTCCCTGCTTCAGTCTAGGCTACCTCCTCTCTTGGTCAAGTCCCTCAGTTCCATGAAATGATCCTGCATCAGCATGGACTGTCAGTGATTTACATTTATAGGTCACCTGGTGCAATTTGGTAAATCAAATTTGTTGTAGTAATTGTGGATGGAGAGAGAAATAAAGCTCTGAAAAATTCATAAAACAAACAAACAAGCAAACAAACAAACAAAAACATATACAGACGAAAATGGTCCTACTACTTTGGCACTGGATAGCATTGAATTAATTAATTCCTGCTGAACTCCAGGAGCCATTATGCCTGTTATGATTAAAGTAGGAAATATAATACTTCACAGCAAAAAATCTCAAGACACCAAGATCTCTAATTCTGTCTGAACTATCACTTAGAGGTATACAAAGTAACTCAGAATATCTATCCTGTTTAAGATGAGCTCCCATCTGTCCTACCATACCCAGTGCCATTCTAACCTGAGCATTAGGTTAAGAAAGGAGATTTGAGGGACAGTGATATATAAATAGATGTAGCAAAAGGCCACATAAGAAAAAAGTCTTTCACCACTCTCCAAGGATTTTAGATGGATATTTGTCTTTCTAATTTGGTAAGGCTATTATATCTTTTAGACAGATGAATCTTCAGTAGGCTGTCTGGTGGCAAAAACACTAGGGATAAAACATATGTTTGCTATTGGACAGGAGTCAGATCCAGATAAGGGCAGACACCTTAGATGTCTTCAAGTAGCTGTCTACAACAAGTACCAAAGTTACCATCACAGCCAGCTCCAATCAGAGCTAATGGAAATTTGTTCTGTATTGTCAGTGGAGCCTAAGCAACTACTTAGCTCTCCCCAAAATAGATATTAATATTGCTGATGAGCTCTCCAATGAATGTAATGGAAGCTTAGATACCTACCTCACCTATAAATAAATATATGCAGGCACATAAATGTAGGTCTCTTAATCAGGAGATAAATCACACCATTGCAATATAAGCTTAAAATAAAAGCAACAGATGGACACAAATAAACATGTGAACAATCTCAAGGGAAAGAAAAAAAGTGAGAGATGAAGAAGCTTTGTTTGTGCAGTAGGTCACATGCCTAGTCTGTGAACGTAGAGTCCATATTTGGGAATACTTTCTACTCCCACAAGTATGTATTTATTTGCCGTGTCCCATAAGGTGCTCCTACATAGCAAATAAATGTGCATAGTGTCTTTTTTTATTATTTTATTTTATTTTATTTTATTTTAAACCACATGAAACAACCTTCTTGTTTAAGCTTCCCTTCCACACAGAGAAAGAGAAGCCCTTCTAGGGGGTAAATCACTCACCTCTGAGACATCTGTTCAAGTTTAACAACCACAGTCACAAAATAGTCTTCAAAAAGTAGGTGCTGTACTAAACTGTAGGTCAAAAGCAACAACCTTTGGAATACTATATACAGATCTTCAAGAAAGGCAGCTGAGAAAAGTGGAAATGTATTCATAAGCATTATTCTATCCACTGATCACAGTACAATACTGTTCAAAAAGGATCCGTAGAGAGAAATACTACGGAAATTATTTTTTGTTTTTGTCAAGGCCAGAGAAGAAGACTTTCAGCAGCTAAAACATGCTTGAGAGAGATTTCATACAGATAAGGCACTACTGGCATCATAATAAGGGTGCTCTTTTTTTGGTGAGCTGGCTTAGCCTATAGAAGCAAAAGTGAAACCTCCTTTGAGTTCCAACAGCTGATAACCCTGTGGACGAAGTCTTTGGGAGAAAAACAAACAAACAAAAAACACCTCCTTGTAACTACTATATGGAACTTCAGACTCTTGAAACAGTCGGAAGAGTGAAAAGATGAAAAGGTTTTCTTTAAAGTTTCCTTTTCTGGCCTTTTTTTTTTTTTTAACTCTCTTTGTGGCTATTTTGGCCTGCAATAACAGCTTTTAAAGCCTGAAAACCTTTCCCATAGGCAAAGAAGCTTTTTGTGTGTCTGTTTGTGTACAGTTGACTTCTCTTTCACTTACAAAGTCATTCCTACATGGAAAAAAATGCAGCCCATCTTAATAACAAATCAGTTCCAAAGCAGAGAACAACAAAGGAAAGTAGAAAGCAAGCATAGATTGACAACGGAAGGGGAGAATTGGGCTTTAAGTCCATTCCCACCAGTACAAGCCGTGTACCAGGTCATCCTCTGTTTTGTGATTATGTTTGCACCTATGCAGATGCACACTTCATTTCCTTTCTTTTTACACTATTCAGATCTGTACCTCTACCTACAGAACAAAAGTTTTAAGAGGTTCAATATATGTGTTTGCTTAAAATGTGTACTAAAAGATCACACCTTTGAAAAATTAGATGTCTATATCACTTACTCTGGACTGCTAAACCTCTAGCTGAATGTTCTCAATTCATCTGCATAACAAACTATGAAAAACTTGTGCAGCCATAATTTGCTAATCTTCATCAATCATGGTAATTTCTGGTAATGAAATAGCAGTCCTTCACCTTCCAGTCCCTTCCAAATTTCCTAGCAAATGTGTCAACTAGATAGAGTTATTTTGATGAAGTGGATGCCTGTCATTCATATAAAAACCACAAAGCCACATAAAAAAAATAATGATGTTTATTTACTTGGATTGTGGTTCAGAAGCAAAATAATGACTTGTGGGACATATTACATGGCATAAAGCTGACTATGCAGGAGTTAACTTTGTTCGAGTTAGTTTTAAGCGTTTAACAAGCAGCAGTGAAAGAGGTTTGAGTAGATGGTAAGAGACATAGGAGAAAACCTAAAGAAATTGATTTATACAGTTCCTTCTTCCTCCTTCCTCATCCATTTGGTTCAGATTAAAGACAATGAGTTTAGAAGGCTTTTATTTCTGTGGTTTTGAAACACATCAGCTTTGTTGCCTGAAAACAAACACCCGAGGAGTGGTCAAAGCTTTATCTTGCTGGTCAACCTGTTTGTGTGTCGGACTCCTTCTGAGGTCACTGGTAGCCAGTATCTCATACATAATGACAGGGACACAGAACTAAAAGTATGTCATGCATTTCAGTGGCCAGAGAAAGTCATCACAAGAGTGAAGGCGTTGATGTTTCAGCTGTAAATACGAAAATACAACAGAAACAAACAAACAAGAAAAATTATATTGAAGATGTTTTGTTCAAAAAACCACTCTCAAAAACTGTTCACTGTTCACCAAATACTTTCTATTTGCACAAACTTATCCCATGTGAATGGAACTCTTCTTTTTGTGGGGGAGAGAAGGCAAAAGGGAATAAGGAAGGGACCTTGCACTTGTAAGCAAAAGAGAAAAGACTTGTCTTACTGGAGGGTGTCTTGTGGTGTTCCTGTTTACTCATCAGTTCACAGGTCAGACTGCATGTTGGAGAGGAGTATCTCACCCATGTTCATCCCATCCATCCGCCTGCAGCAGGAGGAGGTTGAGGACAGCTGTTCTCTTCCAGACTCAGCTGTGCCAAGAGGTTTCCTCTCCAGCTGCTCCTCACCATGTCTCCCCTGAGGCAACAGCCAGCCTTACGTTGGCTGACTGACCGCATTAGCTGTCTCTAACCTACTCTGAGTGAAATAAACCAGGGTAACTTCAGATGTTTAAATAGTAACTAATTACTAATTTGGCCCATGAAGATTAAAGCATGCTAAGGCATTTTCCCACATGCTGTTCAGTAGGTGTTGCTGAGGAGAGACAATTTTGTCAGCATGTTGTGAAGGAGCAGCCTTATAAGAGCATTTTTCTCTGGCGTAAGAGTTTGGGGGGTATTTTTGTTTACTACATCTGAAACCAAACCGGACATTCACTGAAGCAAGAAATGCAGGTATTCTATCTTTGAGATAAATGGTCCCAGCAGTATGTTGAACGCTCTTATACTACATCTCAAAGCCTCATTAAGAAAAAACAAGCTATGGGTGGTTGGTGGTACTGCTACCTTGTCATACAGCTTTCACTGCCCTTAGGCAGAGAGAATGACTGAATGCATATTTTGTGCATGCTCATTGAAGAGCTACAGATTAATAGTAGACTATAAGGTAATGCAAACATTAGAGAGTTAAAAAGAGAATCTTCCTTGTACACTTTGAGTATTACTTCAACCTTAATAAAGATAGAGCTTTTCTGAACTTTATGCAATTTTATAAAGGCCAATTTTTGTTTGACTTTTGGAAGAAAGATTTCAACATATGTCAAGGATTTTTAAACAAAATTAATCAGAGAGGATAACCTTGGACCTCCATTTAATATCTTAGCATGCAGAGACCCCCTGTTTCAAATGATACCACTGTGAAACTGTATTTTGTATAATTTCCAGGAGTAAAATATAAATATTTCCAGCAAAGCATTCTTATCATAAGTTTGTTTTCTAAGTGTGTCTATTCCTTTTTGGTGCTTGTTCTTGTCAAAGGAAACCTTTTTTGTCTTAAGGGAAAAACAAAATGGATGGATTTCCTAGATTTTTATTTCTACCACTCTGCAAACTCACAAAACCATAATGTAAGGCATTTCTGAAAGCCCCTTGTTATAATATCAGCCAAGAATACTATTTCTGTCACTTCCTGTTTCTTGCTACACTGGAAAGAATTGTAAACATGACATTTCTCCTACTATTTGTGCACTTTTAAATTCTGATCTCAGCAGGAGCCAGGAAAAGCACAAGAACACAAACCTAACTACTACATAGTAAGAGAAGCTGAGATCTGGTACAAATGATCATTTCCTTGTTTTAGATTTGCATTTCTTTTCAGAATATAGCTATTCAAGGCATATAAAGCATTTTCAGAACATGACCTATTTCTGACATCAGTTAGTAGACTAGGGTGAATCTCATCCTATTTCCTTCCACTGACTGAAGTGTGACCATCTCCGCTGTTCATGTTTACATGTTGAATGTCTCCATTTGGTCACCAAAGTCCCATTTTCTCTGCTTGCCTACAAGCAGAGCTGTCAGTCTGCATATTGATTTTTCTCTTTATATATCATCAAAACAGCTTTGCATCAAATAAAAGAGACACCTTTATTTTACTGCCTATAGCAGGAATTACTATAACCTGGTTACTCGACAACCAAGCATAGCATTTAACCTCCAGCTAAACAACCTCTGTCCTATTTAAAAAAAAATGAAAATATATAATATATTCATACATGCTAATTTTCCTGTATCACAGTCACACTAATAACTTTGCTTCTTTTCATTAGTGTTCTTTGCTGAGGAATAAAGACATTACACATTTATTGGTTTTGATTCCCTCTCCTTTTTACACTCCTTTAGTGCCAGAATCAATTCTATGTCACGAAGGAAAGTCCCAAATGTCTGTTTGGCATGCTGTTTTCTATACAGTGTAATCTCTAAATACTATTGCCTGCCCTCCCTCTTTTAGGTAAAGGCAGAAAAGGAGTCCTAAGAAGAATAAACAGTTTGTGACCCTGATGGCACACAATGGTAAAGAATTGCCCCTTGTTGCAAAAGACATTAGGAATGTTCTTGGAGTGTGTACTCATATGGGTCTAATTCTGCAGTTCCTGGAAATTAAAGAAGAAATTTTTGCAAAGCAAGGTATGTCCCTTAGGAAGGACATTCCTCTGCACAGCTTTAAGAAAAGAGTTTCTACTAGCTATGTTACCTTGTGTTTAATTGGTAGCATCTTGTAGAAGCATCTGTGTAGTAAAGCTTTTGGAAGAGGAAATCTGGGTAAAAAAAAAAATCTTAATTGCTAATGAACAATGTATAAAAGCACCTGTATGTCATATTAAATATTGAAATATTGGCCAATTAAGCAAGGACTCTGATATTCTTGGGAATATATGAATGTCATCCAAATCTGTGGAATTGACTGTTGGCAACTTAATTACCAAACCCATTTCCATAGTAGAGCAGAAATAGCATGCCTGAATCCGTACAAGTTAATTGCTGGTTGAATCTACAGTACACTAGGACAGATGTTTCCTTTTATTTGTGCAACACAACAAAAATCCCAAGCTGGAAAAGGAATAATGACTGAAAGTTCTTGCTTCCAATGTTTGTTAGTTTGTTTATGTAAAGGTAACAGGAACTTTTTGGAAGTTTTAATAAGGATGCAATATAAGTATTCTGCAATGGAAAAGGGCAAAATTGCCAACATAATTTTACTCCTGGTTATATTACAATCACCACAATAAGCAGAGAAAACTCTGACTGCATTTTTTAAACATGTGGGTGGAAGTCACATGTAGTTGGAATGTCTCTGCAGTCTGGGTTTGCATTCATTCAGCTGAGTTCAGCTATAATTTTTCCACTAATAAAAACTCGAATAGTTCAGATTGACTTCTGTTTCAAAGAATGCACTGAAATCTTGGCTGAGATAACATTCATGGACCTGGGAATATGCTTTATTTCACCCTAAATTTCTAGAAAGTGAAAAGAGCTGGAGAAGCATTTCTTCCCTTACTGACTTCTAAATCTTTATTTATTTTTTGGTTTAAAGGATTTGTGTATTATAAATATGTTGATGTAATATAATATATATAGCTTGGATATAGTGTTATTGCCTGAACTTCACAGTGAACTTCAAATATTAGTGGACGCAAGACAATTAGGACATATTTTTTGAAGTGAAAGTAGTTGATTTATAATTTTGCAGCATTAGTGTTGGAGTACCCCATTTCTTAGAATGGCTCAGGTTGGAAGGGACCTTAAACATCATCTAGTTCCAAATCCCCTGCCATGGGCGATTGCCATTTAATATGTATGCCATTTAATACATATGAGAAGGCCAGATTGTGAAAAAAAAATCAGTTAACATTTTGTAAAAGTTAGATTTAAAGGTGTATGTGGAATTTGCTCAAACATCAGAAACCTTAAAACTAGTCTCTTTGAAAATGATGCCTTCAGCATTTCAAATTTTCCTCTCTGCACAATTTTCAGGAAATATATTTTTTTAACTGAAGTTAGAACGTGAAAGGAAGTGATCAGATGTTCAGTCATTCAGTGGTATCTGTAATTCATGCCACTGCTGACATTCAAATGGTAGACAAGTAAACTTCAACACCATGCTTCTTGGTCTTTCTGCTAATGTCCAACCAATCAGTTCGCTTATGCATATAGGATGCTTGCAGTATGTTCCAGTTTTTGAGGTGAACCTTTGTGTGCTCCAGTACTACAATTAGTGCAAGATCTAGGACAGGAAGGCATTTATATAAAGTGTTAACTAGTGAATCATATTTCCTAAATTAAAAACAATAAAACAAAACAAAAACAAACAGCAACAACAAAAAAAAGAGCCTGTTTATTCTTCTCTTTCTTTTTGCTAGTAATCTGGAGAACTGCTCCAGTAAATGACTTAATTTAGTGCTGAATTGATAAATTCCATAAGATTATGTATGTGGTTAAGTGCTTTGATGGATCCAAGACTTAATCTTTAATGGTTATTTTTTATTGTGGTATGTTTGTAGTAGGGCCAAAGGTAGTTTAACTGTCTTATTTAATTTTGATATACACAATGTAGACATAGTGGTTGCATTAAGAATCCTATGGACGAGTTATAGAAATAATTTTATTATCAAAATCTTTAAAATATTTGCTAGTAAGTTTGCAAGTTGTGAATACAGAAGCATTTAATATTATATGTATACCCGTGGCTGAGCATTTTGTTTTGCAGAATGAAAAAGAGACACACAGATTAGAACCATATGAAACAGAAAAAAATAATAATAATAAAAATTCTCTAACATATTTTTTCCTCTGTCTATTTGAATGGCAATCTTCCATTGGGTAGTCAAGCATTTTTCTGCTGGCTACAGCCAGTTGCTTTTGTAAATGATAACACACTACTGTACTGATTGTTTTTCTACCTTCAGTACATCAAGATGTATCTGATATAGAATTTGTAAAAGATTAATTACAGTCTAGCTTGGGAAAAGAATCACCGTTTACAGAAAGCAATCCAAAATGAAATAGTACAAAATAGATATGGAGATAATCAAAGCTCGGGAGTGAAATTCAGACCTGCAAACTTCAGACTTCCAAATTACAAATGTAATTGTGAGGTGAGGTAATAAATTAAATCAGAATGTAGTCCCCACAGAAGACTTAAAAATCTTCCATATACACCAGAAGCTGATGTTCACTCTTAATCCTAGTCTCTTTCTCACTGTTATAATCTCATCTGGAGTTTTATTTTTATTTATTTATTTGTTTGTTTGTTTGTTTATTCATTCTCTTTTAATGTTGTTTCCTTGACATTGTTGGACTCTCCAGTCTTCGTTGCTTTGTTACGAATTCGATAGTTGAAAACTGGAAAGCAAATACAAATTACAACCCAGTAAACTATAGTTCTCATACTTTCCTAGCATGTGATTGTGATTTTGTAGGTACCGCATGCATATGTGAGCACTGTGCTACTCACAGAACTGATTAAAAAAAGAAAAAAAAATTATTAAGATGAGAAATAACCTGAAGATAGACTAGTGAACAAACAAAAAAAAAAAAAGTAATTATAGTTAGCAAAAATTGACTTGCACTGACATTTCTACATTTTGAGAAATTTCACTGGTGTGTTTTAGTTCGGCTTTTCAAATTCTTTAACGAAAGAGTGCAAATTTGTCAGTGAGTTTCCACACAGTATAAATTTAAAGAACAGAGAACACAGAAAATTAGAAAGAAATCCGAGAGCTGTTAGACATACGCACAGAAAATAACATTAGCAAAGTGTGAGTTGATAGCTATAAAGGAAATAATTCAAAAACCCTGCATTACTGCAGAAGAGAAATTGGAAAACAGGAGTACCAAAAGTAGCTTCGAGGTGTTATTAGACAGCAAACAAGATATAGTAGGAGTTTGCATTATGATATGGCGGAAAATCACCAATATAATTTTAAACCGTCTCCATGGAGAAATCATGCCCTGGAGGAGGAATATAATAATATCTATTTGTCTTGCCCTGCAGGAAATATACCTTGGATAGTTAGTTGAAATTTGGATACTGTATTACCAAAAAGATAATAACCAGGCTGCAGAGATATTACAGAGATACAAAACAAACAAACAAAAAACAAGGCAGTTAGGACAACTAACTGATTAACTTGAACCATACAATGAATACCACTGAAGACAAAGAAACAACTCACTCAGCTCAAAGATTTTTAAAGTTCTGATACTCATTTCTGGATATGAGGGAATTTTAATAGTGGAGATTTTATTCTGTAGGAATATATGTATATATTTTCAGAGAATTAAACTATTTGTGAGGGAAAAAAAAAAAAAAAAGAAAAATGAAATCTTTAACTCATCTTAATGTGTTTGGAGTGAGAGAGGGAGAGCATGGAGACAAGAAAATATCAATGAGTAAACCCAAATTTGAAAATTAACCATTTTAGTTGTGTCCTCATTTTTGCTGTGTGTGGCTGGTGAGCTAAAAGATCTACTCATAAATTTCCTGTTTAGGACCTTGCAGCAGATAACCCTGAGACAATCCAATAACCTTTCTTTATTGAAACAATAACACAAACAACATAATTGTTCCAAAGGGAATAGGCACGATGACATACTACAAGTACCAAGGGTGCATCAAAACCCCAAAATTAAAGGCCTGAAGCTGAGTAATCAAGATGGTTAGAAATGGGATCCAAGGAAAGATATGCAGACAGGGAAGGTAGGTCAGACCACTAGGGAAAAGTTGTTGGCAGAAACGACCATTTGTTTCATTTAAATGGTGTCTTCAGGTGTAAGGTCTCTCATCTTACTCTGAACAGGAGTTGGACTTGATGATCCTTATGGGTCCCTTCCAACTCGGGATATTCTATGATTCTATGATTCTATGATCTTGTGTACATGGATAATGCCTAGCACACTCTACAGGAAAATGTGGATAAAGTAATAGTAATAATAGGTTTCAGGAAGATTCTCCCTGGAAGATTTGAAACTAAATTGTCTGCAACATTGATTTCTTTGTGGTAAAGGAAACCTCTTGCACTGGAGAGAGAAGGAACAAGAAGAACTTTTTCATTATAAATGTTGGAACTTCTGTGAAGCTAAATGCCTGAAAAGAAAAAAAAAAAATCATTCTCAAGAATGTGGTATCTGCTGTCAGTATTATAGGGAGAATGTTTCCCTTTCTCACTTTGTACTCAGTCAGTGCGGTAAATAATCTAAATGTTTGTGTAATTGTTGCAAGACTGTGTAATTGACGCAGCCAAAGATGTTTCTGCTGCAGAAAACCAGGCTCACTGGATGGAAAAAAAAAAAAAAAGAGAGAGAGAGAGAGAGAAGGAGAGGCGAGGGGAGGCGAGGAGAGGCGAGGGGAGGCGAGGGGAGGGAAGGGAAGGGAAGGGAATGGAAGGGAAGGGAAGGGAAGGGAAGGGAAGGGAAGGGAAGGGAAGGGAAGGGAAGGGAAGGGAAGGGAAGGGAAGGGAAGGGAAGGGAAGGGAAGGGAAGGGAAGGGAAGGGAAGGGAAGGGAAGGGAAGGGAAGGGAAGGGAAGGGAAGGGAAGGGAAGGGACAGAAAAGGAATATATCATGTCTGAATTATTCTATAACTACACGTGGTGGGATGTGCATCAGAGAGAAGGAAATGAAAATTTCCTTTGAATGAAATTGAGCCAGTGAATGAAATTGAGCCAGTGAAGGCAAATTCCTCAGATAATCAGGAAGGGGACCTGGTTGCACCTGCAGAAGACGGGAAGACTTTGGCTTCTATAGGCCCAATGCAGAAAAAGAGTAGTTCATCACTAATCGGCATGCCCTGTGAGCATGCTTCTTTGTATTAGTGTTGGTGAAGACATGTCAGGGACAAAAGAGATTGCTTACAGTGTTAGTCTCACGTCAGACCACTACTCAAACAGAAGCAGTTACAGCACATGCTTTTTGGGGAGTTTGTTTGGATTTCTAATCCTTAAAGCTGGTCCTTTTTGGATGTTTAGTTCCCGAATAAATATTTAGGCACCTTATAATAGCAAGCAAAACTGTTTAATGTGTTTGTTTTCAGTTTGTTATGTAAATGCTGCATACAGGATATACTGTTGAAGGAACATGAAAGTGGTCAGCTGGGAGGAAAGCTCTTCATGAGCCATGAACTTGTTGCTGCTGTCAAGGTTGGAGTAAGCATCTCAGAGGAGTGTAAGATGTTCTGAAAGCAGCTTAGGCTTGGCATGGAGAAACTTCTTGGGGCGGATAGGTGTAGAAGTAAGGCAGCTGTGATACTCGTAAGAAGAGTTGTCTGTCTTGTCTACAACAGGGAACAGACTCATAGCTAAGCTTTACAAGCACTGGAGAAAAAAACATTGTCAGCTTATAACAGAAGTTAATCACTGGGAAAGCAGGAAGAAAAAAAAGGACACTATTGTACAAAGATTCTCCAATAAGAGACAGATGTCTCTTCAAGCTTTTATTTACCATATCTCAAGCACCAAGCTTTCTGTATTTGAAGACTGATTTGAAGAAATACAGTTTTCTGTATTTGAAGCTCTGGTTGTTTTTGTCGTTGGTGGTGGAGTTTTTTTAACGTGCATTTTTAGACATCAAGTAGTATCACTAATGTCATCTGGCAAAATCTTTTCAGAATAAAAGCAAGGAGAAGGTAGTTTCACAATGGTTGCTTTGGGATCCTTTCACATCACAGTAAAAGTTTTAAATGTCCCAAATGTTTGTGATTCATGTTGACATCACTGGCCTCTGTGAATATTAAGCAATTCAGAAAAGGTAGATGTATTTTCATTAAATGAGTCAAGGAAGAGTTTGAAGTCTATCCCCCAGTATGTAAGTTTCAGAGGTAAATCTCTATCGATTACCAGTAGTAATAAAAATCCAACAGTTTCTACTCTTGAATTACCTTGCAAGTTGTTGAACATTAAAGCCACTTTAATGAAGAAATACGACTCACATTCATTGAAAAATTGTATCAAAAAATTTTAAACTATTATTTTCCAGTAGATATTTTGCAATTCACCTGTCAGTCACAGTTTTCTTGACAGAGTCAGCCGAAGGCAGCATGTGAATCATTCATCAGTAACTGAAACTAAAACACCTGCTTGTGAGATAGAGCAGTTGAAATAAAAGTACATGGTTTTTTTGGTTTCCTTATTAGAAGAGTCTGTAACCTTTGATGGTACCAAAAGCTGGGAGCAGTAAAACCTGTAACCACTGTGTGAATTTTGAGTGAGGTTTTCTGTTCCAGACTGAGCCTGATTCCTTTGAATTTTGAAAGAAGAGCAAACTAACAAGCTCTTAACTGATCCTCTACTACTGGCCAGTGGTAAGATGGGTAAGAATTATAATTAGGAGTGGAACTTGTTTTGCTTCAAACAGATCTGTTTTCAATGCAGGATTAGTATGCACAATCATAATTATCATGCCAAATAATTTCACAGACAGTAGAGAAATGTTCCCATAGGTTCTTTGCTGGTGGTTCTGTATGAAAATCGACCCTTCTTTGTTCATTGTGCTCAATTAGTATGTTAGTTCACATAGTGGTGTCTGTATATCTCTTTTTAGAAAAGACCGTAACTGTTAACACATGTGAATGACTATTATTTGAACATGTTCTTAGTGTGAAAAATGGCCATTCATTCCCCAAATGCACAAAATAAACTTACTTAGAGAAGTATTTGTAAAGAGAGAATAGTAAGTGAAGTGAAATCACTGATGGATCAAAATTTTCCTGAAAAAATCTTCAGAAAAATTCAGCAAGTACTGGCAGATTTTCAGGTAGGAATAAGTATTCTTGTTTCTCAGAGAGGAATAGCTCCAGCAAAACATAGCAGTATGTGTATGCATACATATAAGTATCCAAAGTCAAAATGGTGATTTAGCCATATGAATCTCATTGACGATAATAAGAACCACGTGGCCAAGGACCTGCTTACAACATGGAAAATTTTTCTTAGTATCTCTATGTAACATGAAAAAAATGTTAAATATTAAAACATTGCAGGTCTTAAAGCCTTTTTAAATGCAAAACACATCTTGGTCAATAAAGTTTTAGTAAAAGTTATAAGAACACCATAAAAATCTGGGCTGTGCTTACAGAAATTGTGAAAAAATAACTATAATCATTTAAAAAGAGATAATTTCCATTTCATGTTAATGAACTAACAAAGACAAAAGTTGTTTTATCATCTACTTGTTCTACATGCCTGCTAATGTCTTCTAAAAATATTCCATTCAAGTAGGAATTCACAGAGAAATTCTTGAACTGTGATTATTACAGCTACAACTGGATGAAAAAAAAAGTCTGTGACATCTTTTAGTCTCTAATGGTACCTGAGCAGCAACTATTTTCCCTCAGTATGACAAATATATTATAAATCTGTTGCTTAAAACACTAATAAGACACATATTTTTTAAGATTGACATAGTCTCCAGCTGCAAAGGAAAATCAGATAATTTAGAAAGGTTAATTAGATAAACAGAGCCTTAAGGTAAAAACTCATCCTCTTGGACTGATGTAGAGTTGAAGGAAGTGAAATGACTTAAAGTGGAACCTTTGGTTGATCTGTGTCTGATGTACACCACTCCACCTTTTAAATGTCCCTTTTGGAAGTATGAAAGAGAAAGTTGCCTGAAAACCTTCTTTCTTTGTTCTATTTTTATTATAGCATAAGATGGAAACCAAATTTTAGGGTCAAAATGTATGATATACCATCTGGGAACAAAACAAATTAAAATGTAGAGCAGAAGAGGATATCTGTGTAAGTCAGATTGATGCAAATGGCAGAATATGAGAAAACTGATTAAAAAAAAACAACATACATAACAATGGATAAAAGTTCTCTTGTGCTCATCTGTAAGGTCTGGGATAGTGTCAAGGGAAACTGGTTTCTCCCAGTGGTTTTGAACTCTAACCAGCCAATGCCTGAACATTTTGATTGCCTTTATCAAAACTGGAAAGTAAAGCTTAGACTGAAATTGGAAGATGTGTTGAGTGTGCAAACCAGTTGAAACCAAAAGAACTGAAAAACAAAACAAAAACAAACAAACAAAAAACCACCGACAACAATGAAAACAAACAAACAAACAATCCCCCCCCAAACACTATTTTAGGAACGTTTCCATGGAATTTTGCCAGATATTTCAAAGGCTTATGTTAAAACCTGGTTCCTGATTGACTTTCTTACTCTCTTTGTTCACTGCTGTGGGTTAAACCCAGCAAGCATCTAAGGCCCACAGAGTGGAGTGGAAGACAGAATCAGAAGGGTAATAATGAGAAAACTTCTGGGTTGAGTTCAGGACATTTTCGTAGGGAATGTAAAAGCTGTGCCTGAAAGCGAAGCAAAATTAGGAACTCATTTACTACATCCCATGGGTAGGCAGGTGTTCAGTCATTTCCAGGAAAGCAGGGTCCATCATGGGTAACAATTTCTTGGGAGGACAAATGCTGTAACTCTCAAAATCTCCTCTCTTCTCCTTTTCCCCAGCTTGTGTTATTCAACAAGATACCATATGGTATGAAATGTCCCTTTGGCCACTTTGTGTCAGGTGTCCTGTCTTGTGTCCCCTCCCAGTTTCTTGTGCACCCTCAGAATTCCTTGGGCAGCATGAGAAGCAGAAAAGCCCTCGACAGTATGAAAACACTACTCAGAACAATATAAAAAACAAACAAACAAACAAACAAACAAAATGGTGTGTTATCAACGCTGTTTTGGTCACAAATCCAAAATATAGCACCATAAAAGTTACTGTGAAGAAGATTAAATCTATCCCAGCCAAAATCAGTATGCGCACTAAACATATATGTATGTAAATGATACATTTACTTTAAATCTAACAAATTTTTGGTAGTGCATGATTCTGGCCATGCAAACATGCAAATAGCTTATGGATGCACCCTCAATAATGAGTATGCTATATACTTCAGCCAACTGAAGCAGCCACCTCTGCCTTTTTTCATGCAGTGCAGAGTATTTGCAACTTTGTTATGTTGGTAGATACAAACTAATGTTTAGTTTTTGTTTGTTTGTTTGAGTGGTGTAACTGTAGTCTAACAGTCACTCTTTTGAGTGATATTTTAATGAACTGTTAAATTCTCTAAACATATGGAAAAGATATGTCACAGAGAAAGCCACACTTATAGCAATGCACATCTGGTTACAGAAAAAACAGTTGCAATGCCGTTGAAGCAGAGTGTTCACTATATAAGCCATAGGCAGTGCACTAGTGGTTTAACACTGAAAAATTATGCTAATTGACTTTGTACAGGTAAGTCAATTTTATAGTTTGAAACTCCTTTTGTTTAATAATTAATGATTTCAATGAGTCTGGACATAGTTGCAGGTTATAAAAGAGAAGCACTTTAGCTATTTCTACAAAGTACATATTTTTAATGTGACCCTTTTCCTTTTGTCCTATGAGTTTTATCATGCTTAAAGGAGAGATCTTTTAAAGTATGTAGGGCTGAAGCTGTGAACTGTTTGGATACGTTATTGTGGATTTGATGGAAATCCTAATATTTTTCTTAGGATGGACTTAGGATTTTTCCACATTGCTTTGGCAGGATCATTACACCACTGTGCACATATGTTTTTTCATAATCACCCACTACCAGTTGTAAAGTATGGGCCCTTGTTTTGAGATTAGGTTTTCACAATGCATGTAATAATATCTAAAATTGCAGAGTGCTGAAATTGATGTGAAAGTACTTTTTATCTTTTACCTATGTAATAAATTGAAGCTTTGAAAAAAAAAACAGTCATAAACTTGATGTTGTAAAAAATGTTTTAGACCTTGGATTAATGTCAGAGAGACAACTCAGACAACTAAACTAATGAAGTCATTTATGCTGATTGTTCATAGGATAACCAGATATTAGCTTTGTTTTAGGGAAATGAGTAGAAATCTGCCTCACTGCCTTCACTTTTTCCAAATATAAGAAGGATGTAAGAATTTCAGTAACCAAAGGAGAAACATACATGTTATTTCCTACCACAATGTTAGGTATATCATTTCTTTCTTGTAATTGACCTTAAATCAATCAACATATTTTTCTCTTGAAAAGTGTCTCCAGTTATGTAACTTTCTTGGGTTCTTCATATTCTCCTTCATCTTAGTATTCTCAGCTTCCTACTTCTCAGAAATCTGCATCATTTCCCTTTGGTAATTAGAAACTGAAGAAAAAGCCATAAGATGAGGAAGATGGCTTACTCAACCCAAAATATATTGCCTTGAGAGAAACTCATGGCTACAGAATAAATGTAAGTCCTCATATATGTGCAAATATGTACACATAAAATATGCATGTCTATGACCAGGTCCTAAACTTTATAAATCCTAATAATCATTCTCCAGCCTCATGTACTCAGGTTATCTGAGCAACAATCTCAGTCCAAATCAATACCTAAATCAACGATATCTAACTGAGCAACTATGTCATTACTATCCTTTTCTTTTGAACATATTTTGCCAGATTTTTAAGGCCAGAAAGCCACTCTGTTATCTTCTAATATCGACTGCAACACAATATGGACACGTTAAAAAATAAGTGTAATTCTGCCTTCATGTTCTAGGAACTGAAATATGAGAATTCATGAAGCCAGGAAAAGTTCATAGGTTTCAGACGAAAAATACTTCAGTTATTGCAGCCAATACTGTGCAGTATGTATGCAAAACAACATACATCCCCAGACCCAACAAATGCCATAAAATGTATTTATATGGTAGTGCATAGTACCTTAGTGACAAGGTTCTCTCTAAGAAGAGCTCTCAGCTCAGTATGAGACTTCCTGTGCCTTTGAGTTCATTTTTACATTTATCTTTTTAATTTATTTTATTATTTTTTCCAGAAGAAAAAATAATAATATACATATATATATAACTATGTATATATATATATATAACTATGTATATATATATATATATATATATATATATATACATAGTTATCTGGGGTTGATGTGGATTTTAAGGACTCTTCAAATACCACTCAAAGAATTCTGAGTTCCACATTAGGCTGTTTAGGATCTTCCTCCCATACACCCTCCTCCACGCCCCTCCACCACCCCTCCACTCCTTCAGTAAAACCATACCTGAATATCGTAAAAAAAAAAGACATTTATGTCTGTACAAAGATCATGTCAAGAAAATAAACTGAAGGGTCAACACACTAAAGGCAAAAGACTTTTTAATATTTTATTTTACTTTATTTTATTCTATTTTGTTTTATTTATCATTTGCCTGTTGCCTGTATTATTTGCCTAGTCTCCCTGCATGTCTTTCCAAGTCCAGATCCTGCAGTCTCACAGCCTGAACAGGCAGTCATTTCCCTTTTCTTACAGTGAGGTTCTGGCTGAAGGTGTTCCCCTGCATTCAGCTGCATGCTGAAATTTTCAAAAGGAACACACAAGAAAGTTGTAATTAACTCCTCTAGGATTTAAATGGGATTGAGTACATGACTTCTAAAGGGGAACCTCAAGGCCTTGGTGTATTTTAACAAATGCAGTTTAATTTCATACATTCAGTTAATTTGTTTTAACTTTGCAGTGTCCCTTGGGATACAGGTCCTTAAACTACGCACTGTTTCAGCAGGGAAATATTTTGTCTGCAGAGTACTTCATTTAGTGGAACTCATATCTTCACATTGCCTCTAGGACTACTGGTAAACAAATGTTAAGTAGTAAGACAACAGCATAGTTGTTAGATGCATTAGATGTCACAATAGCATTCCTTCTGATCTACAAGAGGGCAAGCAAAATCAAAACAAGGCTCCTGGTTTGTAATAGATATCTGTTACAGATGACAATTGTTATGAAACAAGCACAAAAGGGAGAATTGGCTGTCTAAGAGGATCTCTGCAATTTCTTCTGGATCATCAAGGAAGCATAAATTAGAAGGGCAAGCTGCCTACACCCATGGTGGTAAAGCTAGCATAGGATAAGTGTTATATGCCAAAACAAGCAAGCAAACAAACAAACCATTTACCCCACAACCACTTACCAATGAACAATGTGAAAGTATTGGCTGACAGTGGGTGAAGGACAATTATTTTATATGGCCTCCAATTGTATCACTTTTGTCCATTCTCTAATGCTTGTTTTACTTTGCTGAAGAAACTGTTAAGGCACTAAGATTAACAGCTATTGCAGCACCATTAGAGGCTCAGTGTTGTGCAGAAGTCTATGTGTTACTGAACTGACACATTTCCTTACAGACTAAGCAAGTACAGAATTGCTTATCATTCCTCTAAAAATGATATAATTTCACAAACAGTAAGATGATCTGGAAAGCTATAAAGAATTAACTGAAGTTTACTGTTCTTAAAGATCTACAACAGAGAGTTCTGAATTCCCTGAAGGCATATAAAGCCCTGGTACAAGATGGGAACACTTCCACTCGACTCCTTTTAGCCTTCTGGTAGATGCAGAAGCTGTGGAAATGTGCTATCCCACTGCCTGGAAAAGGGCTTTCTCCACTGTTGTGAAGATGACTATGGCTAGTTTAGGAGGAAATAATACTATGTAGATGCTTGAAGTAACAAAGTGACTCAAAGTCTAAATTTTAGTTGCACAGCAATATGTCAGAATAGTCCTGAGAGAGATGTCTGTATAATTCGTTCCTCAATCTTTTCTATAGATGAATTAAGCTTCCCAGTTCACTGACTATGGCAAATGTTAGTAAATACTTTATTCTCTTGCATTCAGTAACAGAGAATATATGCACCTGATTCAGGTGTCTGAATCTCACGTTAGGACCTTGTCTGTTTACTTTCTATTTTTCTGTATGAAGCAGGGCATTACATAACGTCTTTTGACTCTGGGCACTGACTGTTCCTCTAGGTCTTTTTCAAATCTCTCCTGAGCAATATTTTTCACTTTATGTTCAACACACACAATTGAACTGGGGTTTTGTTACATTTCTATGCTTCCAACAAATGTAATCACATTCTTTGTCTGACCAAACAAACATTCAATTATTTACATAAAGTGGAATAGTTTTTGCTTTCTATTTATATCCCATTAGACAGAAGTTCTGCATCCCAGAGTTGCACTCAGTTCTGAATTCTCTTCAGTTTCAGGTACTTTTAGTGAAGTTGTTCACCGGGAGTCCAACAGAAAAAGCTTATCTAGATATATGACACAAGAAATATTTAGTGATAAAGGATTCACCCTTATGAATTTCAGGAATAAAAAATACAAACTACAAAGATGCACTGTCAGAGGTGTAATACCCAACAGGTATGTTCAACTAAAAATTCTGCCTTGAGCATAATTTTTTGGGGGTCTAGACAATGGTGTGAAAATATTTCTCTTTTATCCTTACTGTACCACTACAAGCAGCTATTTAGACTTTGCTTAGGTTGTAAAAATAATAATAATAAAAAAATAATTAAAATACTAACATTCTGGCACATCTTTTGGGGATAAGGCAGAACAAATACTACTCAATTAGCCTATAAAGCTGATCTGTGGAGAACCTGACCCCATTTGTCTAATAAGATCCATAACTGGTGTGAAAGATTTTGACATGCTACAACTATGAATTTTAAGCAGAAGCCCTTTATCCATGAAATGGATGCAGTTCATGCTAGAAATATTATATGGAAAAATAAAGTGGTATTCAGATATCAAACTGTTATGATATCTGTTTTCTGGTAGTGGATGAATAGTGGTAAAAGAGAAGCTATGGCTGAATTAAGAACTGTGCATTTTTTCCCCCTACACTTTATTCAGAAAGAATTGTTATTATTATTTTCCCCAAAGCATCCTGAGTAAAGGATTAATGTCTGCTTGTATTTGATTTTATAGTTAATCAACTATCAAGAACATGCCATAACACATTCAGTAGAGTTCAAGGAGAGGATATATTAGATACTCAGTATTAAGAAATGTATAGAGATAGGAGATTTTTTAAATTATTTATTGTCTTTCCAATACTTTCTGCAATATTGTACAAGATTACGCAAAAATAAATAAATAAATAAATAAATAAAATTAATATAAAATAAAATAAAATAAAATAGTAAAATAAATGTACATTTACAAATTCCTAAAGATGAAAGAAGTTTATTGACTTAAAATTACAAGAAGTAAACAAACAAACAAACTAAACCCAACAAACTACAACAACAAAAACTGCAACAAGGAGATGGATACATGTTCCACTGCTCATTTTCCAACAACAAGAAGGGAGAAAAAAATCCTTGATGCAGTTATTTTGTTATGCTTGGTGTGGATTTCTATGGTGCTTCTGTCAGGTAATACTCCACTGTATATTTGACCATTCACTTGGAAAAAAGATAGAAGAATCAATATGTAATACTATGGAATCACGAAACAATATTTCCAATTATTTGGGGAAATATATATCCCAGTTATTTAGTTTTCTAGTACAAACAATGTAATTTTCCAACTGTTCTGCATGCTATTTGCCATGACAAAACTTTGTGATATGGCCAACTTTTACGTGAAACCACATTCTAAACTCAAAAAAACTTCCAGTGAAACTTTTAAAAATCTATGTGAGGCCATTAGGAAATTGTCTCATTTCTTATTTCTTTTTCAGTTCTTAAAGGTTTTCTCGGTTCTTTAACTTTATTCAGGCATTTAGGATTTAGGATCACTCTTATTTTGTAAAATATGAAGGCAATAAAGCCTTCACTCTTGTATTAAACATCATTTCAGAAAAACAAAACAAAACAAAAAACAAACACAACAGCAACAAATAACCCGACAAAAAAGTAATATATATCAGAATATCATTGAAAAATGATACAAACATACACTAATATTTTTATTTGCAACAAACCCCAATTTTTCAAATGTTATTAATTTTGCAGTTTTTGTTTTGCATTTACATATACTCATTAGCATTTTTGAATCCATACATTAAAAAAAAAAAAGAATCTCAAGATGCCCTGAAGCAGCTCTATCACATTGGCAATATCTGGTTCTGTCTGATTGTACAACACAAAGACATACCTCCTGTTTGACCTTTCTGTAGTAATGCCAAGAATCTATCAACAAAAATAAGGTTCAACATCTGAATTAAATCGCAAACAGCATTATCTTCATGTACATAATGGATTTTTATAAAGAGACAGAATTTCTCTTTCTTTAGACTTAGAGAGATTAAGGTCACATCACAGTATGTTTAAATACACAAACCTTGATAATCTTTGGCAGATTTATTACCTACCACACACTCCCAGATCCCTATGAATCTTTGTAATTCTTAACATGAACAGCTGGTAGTAAATAACCAAACATAAATTGCTTGATGGAAAGAGAAAGATACCTTCTTAGACTCCCAGTGAGGTTCTTCATTGGTAAGCTAATCAAAGAATGATTCAGAAGAAAAGCTAAAAATAATGTTCTGTTTGTTTTTGCAGATATCCCAACATTTGAGCTTTAATTTATAGAGCAAATATTTCAGTAAAACAACAAATGCTAGAATCTGAACTAGATAAAATTTATCAAGAAGTTCCAGTTTATTTTCTTTAACCCATCTGATTTAGCAAATTTTTCTGTTTGTGAAGAATTAAGTCACCTAGTTGTATAGGGGAAAGCATGTAATGGATTAGGAGGTAGAAGAAATGAAGAAGAGTGAAATGCTAGACAAGCATTAAATAGAACTAACTGAATTTCTGGACTGTTTTTGGTTGGTTGGAGGGTTGGTTGGTTGCTGTCTAATCTCTAAATTGTGGAAGGTTTCTGTAGGAGGCTTGAAAGGAGAATCTTGCAGGAAACTCTTTATTTTTATTTTATTGATTTTGCTTTATTTTCTGAGCGTTTATGGAACACTTGCTAGAACTAGGTTGTTGACAGCCATTCTCTTATCACTTGTATATCTTTACACCTTGTTTATCCATACAATTGCTCACATGAGTGGGGAGAGTACAGTATTAACAGTACAGCGCTACAAACACTGTTCACTCATGGCAGCCCTGTAGGATCTGTAGAGAGTAATCAAACTATATTTGTTATTTTTATCATCTTTGTCACTGACAGAACAAATCACAGCTGATCCCGATGAAGATTCAGGTAGAGACAGAGAGAAGGTGAAAGAAGCTGAATTCCAGACACTTTCTCTGAACAGTCATGTTCTGAATCCTCTCAGGGCATTGGAGGGATGGGGAATATATGAAGTTCTATAGAAGGAGTATGTAACTGCATTATAATCTCATTTGGTGAAAAAACATGGTCACGAGTATTTTGAAGTGGTCTTATACTCTTTGTTTATGCTGAAGATTCACTTGTAACTAATAGCTTGTATCATCTGCAGCATGGTAAATGATGACCTCACTTTCAGCTGTCAACTGGTCATGAAGATGTGCTATCAAAAATGCGAAGCAGTACACAACACAGCTTGCATCTCTCAAAAATAACAACCAGTATCACTTGAATCTTCTCTTATTTATATCAGTTTTAAACTTCAAAATGCATGTCACTCTGTTTTAGGCACTTAAGGGGTCCAAGGCAGATCAAAATTAACTGAAATTCTGAGATGTAGATTCCACTCTTAAAAGAGCACTCCTTTGCAAGAGCAAGAGTTTTCTCAGAGATTAGAATGCACTACTCGGAGAAATTAGGGCTCTTAAAAACTGTTTTTAATACCCTCCTTCTCACTTTGTGTTCTATGTTTAGTATAAACTCACATCCCCAAAACAAAATAGCCCCTTATCTGTCATTCTCTGGGGAAGAAAACACAGATATTGTTGACATATAGAGCAGATGGAATTCATTCAGATGTTAAAGTAAGGAACAGGGAACAGGATGGAGTTTAACAGAATATAATAGCATATCATGTGGGGAATGGTGTATTTTTGGCTCATCTACAAGGTCTGAGAAAAAAAACAGATGTCTTTCTACAGCTCTACATGCTTGAAACTAAACCTCATTCTACACTCAAGTCAAAGACCATTTTCAATCTAGCTAGCCATAAATGGCTTCATTAGTGGTCTAGAATGAGAGGCAGATTGTTGAACCATTGTCAAGACACCTGACCTTTGGGAAAACATATAAGTATGTTGGTCAACAGATCACCAAACTGCAGATGGACATCTGAGCCTGAGCCTCAGACCTCATCACTGGTGTCAGCCACTGTGTGAGTTTTACTTTATCTGAGCCAAATACTTAACTGAATTAGGCAAATTACACTGTTTTTCTTTTACTGAAAATCCGGACCATTTCTTTTTGCTACGTTCTTGCTATGTTCCAAGAAACAAATTTCAAAAGACACCTTGATGTCTCCTTGACATCAAGAATAATAGTGTTAAGCAATTATAGCCCACAAGGAAAGGAGCTAAACTGATACTAAGGATCCATGTTCAGGTGTCTTTAATAACCCATCAGAAAACAAACAAACAAACAAACAAAAAACAATACACCAGAAAATGTCCATATGAGCTTTTCAGTTTCACCAGATCTAGGAGTATATCTGCAGATAGTCTTATTTGAATAGGGAATGGCTTGAACTCAACAGGTACATATAAATCTTCATAGACAGCATTTTCAGTAGCTTAACGCAAGGAAACATGACAGAAAATATGCAACAGGTTATTCGGCTTTTAGCCCTAGGCATGGATATAGGTTGTGTAGTTACCTGTGTAGTTACTCTTCAGAGCAGGTCAACAGAGAGTGTCTGATACTTTGGTTTTATTCCTTGTAGTTGCTTGAATGAATTGCTTTTTTCTATTATTATAGGCTAGCAGTAAATTGGCACTCACACAAGGATTTGTTCAGCTGAGTTGAAATATTACACGGTGGTGTCACTGAGTCACAATATCTCTAGATCTAGGCTCATTGTGTAGTTCATATACCAGCCCTTGTTCAGGTCACAGTTTAGCGCAGTCTGTTCTGAAGAATTTAAAGAAATTCACTTAGAGTTAAAGGTTTATTCACTGAACACTTTCACTGTTTCTTTCTTTCTTGTTTGTTGTTGTTTATTTGTTTTGCTTGTTTTAGTTTTTTTTGTTGTTGTTGTTTTGTTGTTACTGTGTTTTGTTTTTCATTGTGTCCTTTGTTCTCTATTCTGTTATGCCATCTCCCCTTCACTCCCTGTTGTGTATGCCTCAGCTTTGTACAGTTCCCTGAGAGCAGTAAGCCATGGCTCATGCATGCTAATTATGAGCTATTTCCTCTTACCTTAGGAATAGGAATGGAAGAAAGAAAGAATCTGGCATCTAAACTTATTTCGCTTTTACTTTTGAGAGATTTATCATTGTTCAGTTCCAGAGTGGAAGTGCTCTTTTCTTCACACAGAAAGCATCCTATGTTGTCTTCCAATTCCTCTCCCAGACCATTTTTAAAATCAAGTATTTGCTTTAATTCCAGTGGTGTCCATTTACATTCTTTTCTTTGCTCTTTCCACTCCTCATCCTCCATTTGTGTTCTTGTCTTCCTGGTCATTTTCTGTTGGCAAGAATAAAAATTATACATGCATATAATTTACCAGAATAATTAATTCTTAATGAATGTCTCCTTTCATCTTCATTTCCATTTTCCCAAGCCTTTCCATACATTCTTGAATATTTCATTTCAATAAATGAAGTTTCCAAGTTGGCCCATTATGTGGAAACCAGAAGTATGGTCTTTTTTCTCTCTCTGTTTCTCATTCTTTCTCCTTGGCATGGCAAGAGTCGATAGTTCTACAAAAGCCTGTCATAGACATTGCCATAGACATTGGGCTCTGTGCCTTTGGGAGAGGGAAACAATGTTGGGAGTCACTGGGAAGCTGTGTGTGCCAGGGAAACCCTCTATTTCAAGTGTTCTTGTTCCACTGTTATTTTTTCCCTCTGGGTTCTTTTGATGGTTTCCAGGTCTCTCTTTTGGGATTAGGCTATTTTATTTGCTGTTGCTGCTAGGAAGCATCATCAAAATGAAGAAGCAAAAGAATCTTCCTGTTTTCTTTTTTTTTTTTTTTTTTTTTAGGTCAATTCAACTAGATTGTATTGGTGAGATCTTGTACCAGAAGCATATGCAGATGTAGCTGAATTATATCTAGAATACAGTGAAAATAACATTAAAATCCCCTAATGTTGAAAATAAAAATTACATTTTCTTTTGAAATCATGAATTCATTATCAAAAGAGTAATCTTGATCATATGTTGATAATTGGTGTAATTGTGTAATACTTGTATTACATTTCTTCAGCTTGTTCGTCCACTATAAAGTTCATTAGACAATTGAATACAGGACTATAGAAATTACAACCAAGACTATACAATAATTTTTATGAAGTCAGTTTCAATGAAGTCATGTTTTTCCATTAATTTTGTTTTTAGGATTATAATTTCTCTGTTTGTGGTATTTTTCACTATGGGTGCTTTGTTGTTTAATTATTCCTCTTACTCCTCCTCAAGCCATAGGTCTTGGTAGAAATTGTATGGCCTGTATCAGCATATCAGTAACATCACCTTCCATTAAGCTCTGGGAATAATTTTCCTCACAAGGAATGGGAACCGTAACCCACTTTTGCACTTAACTGAAATGTCAGAAGTTTTTCAGGACAATAAAAGTCATTACCAAAAGCCTAGAGTAATATGCATTCTGAGGAACATGCATATTACCAGGATATATCCCACATTTAAAGACATGAGCAACTTACCTCAACCAACTAGGTCCTATATGCAGCATACCCATAGATCTTCATGCTTCCATGTGGTGAAAAAATGGTTTTGATTTCATTCAGCCTTGATGTCCAGGGTGAACAGTTCAACAGATGTCCTCAGAAACCAGCAGTGAGACTGATGGTGGTTTGCAGCATTTAAACAATTACCGCCTGTTCTGGAGAACTTAATCTTTAATGTTTAGAACATTACAAAAAATCACTGACCACCTATTAATCACAACTCACTTAAGAGGTTTAGATTCATTCTGACATCTGAATTCCCTTGCCAGTGAGAGTGTCACTGATGGGTTATTCTGCTGTGATTTTTCTGCCCCAGAACCTGCTTACATGCATAGCCAACTCATGTTTAAAAGCTAGCAAGCTCCTCTCACTTACACTTAAACTGTCATCCTATACCTTTCCCTGTATTTGAGGACCCTTTGAAGAGTTAGTAGGGGAGACATATGAAAGACAAAAAGCAGATCATTCACAACCACGTCTTCCTGCCTTTGTGGCCCTATGCCTGGAAAAGAGGAGGCTGAAGGGAGACCTCATTGCAGTTTACAGCTTCCTCATGAGGGGGAGTGGAGGGGTAGAAGCCAATCTCTTCTCTCTGGGGACCAGTGATAGGACCTGAGGGAATGGAGTCAAGCTGCTACAGGGGAGATTCAGGTTGGATATCAGGAAAAGGTTCTTCACCGAGACGGTTGTCACACACTGGAACAGGCTCCCTGGGGACATAGTCATGGTATCAAGCCTGTCATAGATTAAGAAGTGTTTGGACTATGCTCTCAGTCATATGGTCTGAATTCTGATTTTTGTGTAGACCTGTGTGGAGCCAGGACTTGGACTTGGTGATCCTTGTGGGTCCCTTCCAACTTGGGATACTCTATAATTCTATGATTCTAAGTCTCATGTGATTTAAACACCGCCTCTCCAACCTGACCTCATACCCTCCCAACTCTTCAAAACTACAACCCAGAGCACCTCCTTCTGGGTGTCCAGCCCCTTGCCATCACCCTTCACCACTGGTTCAGCTCTACTCCCCACAGGCTTCTTGCCATGGTGTGTAACAGAGCTGTAATTGTTTCCCAGAACTAGCTTTCACTGAACCCCCACTGCCACAAAGTGTATCAACAAACCAGTGAAAAAGCCAAAAGGGTCCCCTGTTGCTGGCTGGAAGGGAGATGAATCGTGTCGTAGTTCAGAACACGGTTGTTGCTCTGGCACTGAATAACTGCACTTGGTCTCTGCCAAGGCGGGTGTCAGCTGGTGAATTATAACATTGGCAGACAGGACAGAGATAAGCAAAAAAATACAATGACAGCTGCTACACAGAACTATTCTTTCTGGCCTGCTGAATACAAAAATACATTGTGTAAATAAAGACAGACAGCTTCATTATGCAATTGTCTGCTACTAACTTGTCTGCTGAAGAAGTAGTATTGATTCAGGAAACTATACCCAAGCTCATCAGCCTAATGTGTTCTTGCTTTCAGGTTCCCAGTGTAATAAGAAATATAGTAATGAAAGCCTCTAACAATAGTATTACAGAAATATATGCTCAATAGGGAAAGAAGGTCCTGGTGATAATCTAGTCAATTTGTTTCTGATAAATGTTTTCTACAACTATTTGAGTCTAAAGAAAAATCTGGAAACAAGTATGTTCAACTTGCATATCAACAGATATTAAGATGTAACTGGAGTTAACAAATAATCTTTGTAGAAAGATATCATCTCTTTCTATCAGTGCAAATCAGCACATATATTTTATGTTGTGTTTTAGTATAAGTGGTAAAGAGGTGTTAAATGTGAAAACTGCAATAGATAAGCAACTGAATTAAGCTGAAGTTATTTTATTGCAGTGTTTTTATTGAATTTTGTTTTTACTTTTTCACATAGTTATCTTTGCAAATGATGCAGTGAAACACTCTAGAGTGTGGGACAAAAGAATGTAGCATTTAAAGACTTTTTCAAATGGCTTCATCCACCTTTTACTTTAACCTGACATCACTGAGCTGCTTAACTGAACAAAATGAAGCAAGGAATGATTCTGCAGAGATGTTCTTATGAGTGAGAAGCAGATGAAACTATTCATTTTTAAAATAAAGGAAGGGAAAATTAAATCAGAAGCATATTGTGTTGAATATTGCAGAGCATTCATCTTTGGGAGAGCTTGGGAGTAGAAGACAAAACTTAAAAAAGTGGGGGTATAAATAGACTGTAAAGAAAGGGTAAGTAGTTTTATTCTCAGCAGGAATTAGTCAACCATCCAAAGCTCATGAGAATGATTCCAGTTTTCAAGGGGCAATTGTGTCTGAACTGGCTCAGCTATACATTTGTTGGGATCCTGGAAACAGTTATGTGAACTGTGAACAGAATTTTGAGAAGGGAGAAAACGTGTGGAAAGCTACTCTTGATTCCTGAATTCATTTTTTTAAGTGAGAAGGAAAGGTAGGGATGACCACAGATTATTTTAAGCTCTTTTTATGTTACCTTGCACTTGCGTAGGAGGTTATCATCATTATTAAGAATTGTTTTAAAATGGTGTTTGCCTGAACAAGTCAAGTTGAATTGTTTGCATAGCTGTATTGTTAATCAAGAAGAGAGACAATGATGAGCAAAGGTCTTCCTGGATGTTTTTATAAGCTGTGTTTGCTCATGCACTCTGGTTTATGAACCAGCTCTTATCTAGCCATCTCACAGCCTGTGCAGAAAATCTGCATCTGTCTGACTCTGTCCAAATCCTAGGTGACCCTTGTTAGAAAAATGTTATTAAGTATAAAATGATGCAGTCATTAGGAACTAAATCTTCCACTTAATTTTTAAGGGGATAAGTAACAATGTCAGAGGGAGATCTAGACCAAAATCAGGTGGCAATTAAAAAAAAAAAAAAAAGTTTGTAAAATCACACATTCTCCTCCATTTACAGTTGAAAAACCTCAATTTGTGGTTGAGTTACTCTGCCATTTCAGGTGTGCAAATAAATTCACATTGCAAGTGAATGTTTTGCAGTGGATTTTTCTTGGAATATTTACATGGTAATTAATTTTAGTGACATTATAACAGTTAAATAAGAAATTGCTACCATTTTAGAAATAATGTAATAGCTTTAAAAGCTGTAAAACCCATTATTGCTTTTCAGTTAGATGTTGTTTGGCATAAGTTATTCCAGTTTCAGGAACACATAGAATATTATTAACATACCTTAAGATCCCAGCTGAATTACTGTTCTTGTTTAGATTTATAACTCCAAAAATGTAAATTGTCCTTGTGTTTATATTGACAGTTTCAGTGAGCTTGGGTCATTTATATTTAACTTGTTATTTCTCTGAAATGTGCACATCACTTTGCAAATGATGTAACCCAAAGAGAACAAGGTTATTTGTAACGAGACTTAGCCTAATTTTTCAAATTTTTTTTGAATAATATTCACTCTGTTGGAACCCAGCCAAAAAGAATGTGATATGGTTATGTTGTACATATTTACCATTAATTACAAACATAACAGAAGCGATAGCATTTAAATAAATAAATAAATAAATAAAATTGAATAGACTCAATGAATATTGTAGAGATTTCCTCTCCAGAAAAACAGGACTTGCCTCTCCTGACCCAAGCAGCAGGCTCAGAGAGCTTCTAATGTCTGAGCATGACTGCAGAAGTCTTGTTGGGGGAACAAGCTCTTCTCCTGAATTCTGATCCCCATTCTTTGTAGCCAGCACCCCCCTTCTCTTATTCCATACCTGCAGCAATGTTGCTAAAGACCCATGTCTGGAGTTTGAAGGGTACTGCATACTTCCACCCACCTCCTCCTGCAAAGGGATCTGGACTATCAATGGGATCTGTTCAGCGTACCATAGTAGAAAAAAAAAAAAAAAAAAAAAAAAAAAAGGAGGCAAAGATTGATTATTATGGCAATATGCAGTATTTGAACATCTGGACTCTGCTTCTTTAAGTAGAGGTAAAAACATCATGGCTGTAGCCATTTTGTTACTCCTGTAGTTCCCTGCTATAAATAGGTCCTGCTTTCCCTATTTTAACTCACTCTAAATAACCCTGTATCATGGCATAAGTGCTTTTCATCCATGCTCCTATGCAAAAATAACATAGGCTTTGCAAAAAATTGTTTCAGGATGTAAATAATTTGGTTAAAAATTAAATGGGCAAAGACACAGGAGTGTCTGTGATGGATATTGTATCTGTTAGCAGTATCTGGCTGTATTTAGTTATCAAAACATGGAAGTGGGATAATATCTTCCAGTGTTACAGAAATGTCAAGGCTATATAACTGTTATTTAGGCTAAACAGGACATTGCTATTGTTGTTCTTATCTTATTTACTACTGAGCTCTGATATGCTCTAAATTGCTATCATACTGTAGGAATTTAGGACAAGAACTGTAACAATTCTTGCAGTGTCCCTGCTGCTTTAGGAGTCTAGACCCTTATTACTGGGCTTGGATGTTACCTCAGTATACGTTCTTATTTCTGCTAATTGTACCTAGAGAAGGGTTTAAATACCATACAGTGCTGTTTCTTTTACTGTGACTCTACATGTTTACTGTAGAGAGAAGATGATGTCTCAACATACTTTAAGCAATGCTGTTCACGGCCATTTTCAGTATTTCCAGAAGCCAGAAATTCTCTGAGGAAGAATTTTTCAAAGCATCTTAATCCTACTTTCCTCAATGTAGAAGCTATGTGTAAAAGTAAAGCTAGCACTAAAAATATATGTAAAATATTTGAAAAGTAAAAGTAGGCCATATACAGCATTATCATTGACTTGTGTAATAAGTGTAAGCATAAACAACCATACTATTGCTTACATTTAAAATTATACACTGATGGCAAGCAATTGACCTTCAAAATATTCCAGTAAACCATACAAATGTTAGCATCTCTGCTGTACAAAAGAAGCAAGAGATGTTAGTATTTGCCATAATTTAAGCAAAGGTCTTTAAAATGCCAGTGGCAGGACTGTGTTTGAAACCTTAAGCAATTTCAAACTCCAACTTTAAATCACTCTATGCCCTGTGGTGAAAAGAAAAAGAAAAACAAATTTCCTCTGCACCTCTTGCTATGACTCTGCCTCCCCCATTCTTCTACTCCTCCTGCCCCTTTCCATAAGCATATTTTCTTACATCCTCACCTACTGTGAAATGCCTCACTGCAGAAACCTGAAGCTTTCATTTTAGGGTGTAATTTATTCTTCACTGAAACAATGCTTCAACAGATGTGAGGAAAAGTTGCTCCAGTGTAGATATACTTACTTTTGCTAGAAGGAAGTCTTCCCCAGTGTGTTTTGTCTTCTTGCTTGTTTAACATATAGTAAGAAAATCACTATGGAGACTGTAATTTAGTAACTCCAAAAGCAGTTTCTTCCAACATCCTGGACTCCTTGGCTCTGTACTAAATCCTTCCATGGAAGAGGCTAAGATACACTGAGGATTAATTTGGCCCAATTTTGTATGTGTGTGTGTGTTTACTCGGAAAACCTTGATCAAGATGAAATTTGATGAAAAAAAAATGAAGAAAACATCTTTGACAAAAAAAAAAACAACTTCTAAAATATGTTTTCCATTTTCTGGTCATCTCTGAAATTCATTGAAAGAAAATTCTATCTGCAAACAGGAATAAAATACACCCTGACTCTACTTATTAAACTGATGAGATAACTGGCATGATCTTATCTACACGGCTGTTCATAGCTGGATTCTGAAGTGAATACTCCCAGTGATGCACAGTCCCATTTTCTAAATAAGAAAGAAGACATGAAGTCAGCCTCAGGCTTGTTTCCTGACCTAGAAAGAGAAGGCTGCGTACAGATGTAAAATGTTTACGACAGGGAACTGGGCTCTCGTGTCCCCTCTGTATCTTCACCTGATCAGAGGGATAGGGGACAGAAGACTGGACTCATCCTGTCCCACGGCCATTGGCTTGGTCTGTGAAGGGTTCCTGAAATCTGCCTTTGCTCTCCTTTTTCTGTTTGGTGCCAAGACAGAGGTGAGCCCCTATCCTGGTCTCAGTTGTCCTATTTATGGGATCCTAAGCTTACTTCTGCAAGTGTGGCCATGCTTAGTGACATCCATGCTTTAGAAACAGATTGCTGTGTGTTAGGTCTTCTGTGGCCTAATCAGGGGTCCTAGTACTCACCTCCTTTCCTAAAGTGATATAGACATGTTGCATCACTTCTCCTGAAACTCATGCTAAAATTATGAAATTCTTAAGTAGATATACAATTTAGGACTTGAGCTGGCTGTGTTTAGATAAACTTCCCCAATGTCTTGTTTTGACCTGAGTGGTCACTGATACAGGATGGATATTAAGTAACCTGAAATAGATATTGGATATTGGAATATCAGATGCAGGTTACAGATATCAGATACACGTGGAAACACCAAATTTGCCCATGGGCTGGCTGGGCAAATATGACTTGTACAGGGGAAAAAGAGTGCTAGGTCCACATTTTAAAGGCTGAGAGTTTTGATCAGAACTACACAATTTTTTATGACTTCTTTCCACCCAGGGGTTACCCTCAGTCCAGCAGCCCCAATGTCTGAGCAGTGAGCCCTTGCTTCCATGTTGACATAATATGTTTTCTTGCCAGTGTCACCTTGCAGTGATTTTTAAACACGAGCTGTGGACACAAGTAGAAACAGTGATAATTTATTTCAATCATCAATGTAGTTAGAGAGGTGAAACTAAGCATATCTCTCCTTCCATTCCACCATAATTAATATCATTCATGCAGCCAACCCCACATTCAGTGCATTAGCGGTTATTAAATTGGTTCAAAATGTTTTATGACTGAGATAGGACTGAGTATTTCTCAGATGATGTTACATACATGTATTTTGTTTTTATTGTTTTTATAGATTTTTAGGCTTTTGGTGTCTCCTGATGCACCCCGTGTTGTAAATGTCAGCTTTTGTTTGAGCAGGCAGTGAATGTACAGGTTTACTGTCTGTGGTGTCCTTTGTCTCTCCTAGCTTTACTCTGATTTCTAAAACTTACCAGTGTTTCTCCATGTCAACCATCATGTCTCCAATATCTCTCTCGCCTCTTTCTCCTGACTTAGCATTACTTCTCCTGAGGCTGCACAGAGGACAATCATGAGTGGTTTCCTGTCAACCCATACAGTTCCCTATGGGATTTAAGGTTTGGGACATGGACACACCTGGCCCCAAAGCTCACGGATAGCACTTAGCTTTAACAGAAGTGACTCAAATCTAGCTTAACTTCTTTGTAGAAAGGCGGCTAACCCAATGAGTTATCTTTCCCATAAAGCTACAAAGGAATTTGTCAATTCTTTTGCACCTGGAGTAGACAGCACTAGAAATCAAACCATGCTCTGTCTGTGGGGACAACTCATCTGTTTAGTGTGAAAGAAGGAATGAAGCTTCTTTGATAAAGTAGCACTCCTACCACAAGCTTACCCACGCTTGCCCTTATGACTGCCAGACTACATTTCTAGGTGATTTTAAACTGATAGGCTCCCATATTGAGTCATTCTGCTACTGCTGCAGGTGTGGGGGTTCCACCAATGCACACAGGGCTGGTGTAGTCATCCTGGTCTCTAAGACGTCATTTGCTGCTGTGGTAAAAGAGCTTACAAATTCAAGGTTTAAATTTCCCAAGGAAGCCTTCCACAGTACCCCAAAAATGTAACAATGAAACAAACCAATGAATTTATGCTGGACAACAGAGATTTCTCTGTGGCCTGCAGTGCAGTGTGGTGCAAATCACTGCTATATGATCTTGTCAAAGTGGCAGTGCTTACTAGCCACTAGTTTTGGAGACTGAAATTTAATGTGAGTATAAGAAGATGGTCAGTGTCTTGGAAACAGACCATGAGGTAAAGATACCAAAATTGCCTATAAGAAAAATATTATAAGGGTAGACTAAAGGAGAAATGTACAGGAAAATAAAGAAGCTAAAGGACAGGGAAACAGAGAGAGAAATTTAGAGAGCAAAACATTTGAGAAAATTGGAAGCGCCAATGAGAAATTGAGAAGAAAAAATGAAAAATTAAATGAGAAGAAAATACATTAATTAAAGAAAAATAAGAAAAGAAAAAGCATCCATCTTTGGGATTAATGAATGTTAATAACATTTCCACTCCATTAGTATTTTCAGGTCAGAAAATGAAAAGTTAAAAACAGTTTATGTGAAATGCAGAGGGGTCTGTTACATACTTGTGAGTTGAGATATGGGTGACTGTCTGGGGTGTGGCCCGAGTGTTAGAATACTTGATATTTTTATTACAAATTGGCTTAGTTACTCTACAGTTACCCTTGTAGATAGCTAAACAAAAGCATTTGCAAGATTTAAGCATCATTTATCTAGAGAAAGATTAATGTTTTTGAACAAGAAATATAAGTCTTTGTAACTCAGTGCAAAAGATGATATGGAGACAAGACATCACCTTAAAATCAGAGAAACAGCTTCATGACACTTTTTTCCCTATGCATCAGTTCTGTGTTGAAATACCTCATTTGTTTTAAATTTTTCAAAAATATATCCTCAAATATGCTGCTTCTTCATCTCCACACCACAGATGCAAGCACTGGGATTGCATTCTTTCCTCCTCTGCTTTGCTTGAGAGAACCCACAACACAGACATCACGCTTACAAACAAGGAGAAAGAAGGTACAAGTGAGAAATGGGATCCTTCATTCTGGAGATTAAAATACACTCTGGACAGGCCAGCAGATAATGTAAAAGCCTAGAGAGCCGATTCAAAGACATTTGCAGTTTCAGATAGGTGCAGCCTCAGCCTGCTGTTAACTGATTCAGGATCCAGCATCACTTCCCTGTCCTATGTATGCTTAATGTCATCTTACCCACTGAACAGCTATATGTGCACCATTAAATACTCTATTTATTCTACAGAAATGTTGAAATGCCTTGATTCTGTACCCCAAAACAAGCCCTTGCTGTCTCTGATGTTAGGCAGAAGACTGATTTGATCAGACCAGCAGCATGTTTGAGGACGAAGACTGTAAATATGATTACTCTTATTATCATGTAAAAAATCATACTGTGTATTCAGCCATTCAGAAAGAAGGAGAGATCCACTTTTTTGTCTATATAAAAATATACAGATGCAAGGTTAAGAGTGTTAGGGTTAAAAACAGTCAAAGACAATATATACGAAATGGTCATATTTAGCAGAAAGCAGGGAAAGAACCTGGGAGTGTAAACATAGTAAACAGAGCCACAAAACTGTCAGCAAAATGTATTTCTGCAGTCAAACAGGAAAGTGCCAGAAAATGTACACAGGGACCCAGGAAATAAAAGAGAAAATAATTCCAGATGCCTACATGTGGCACTGTATTTTAAGATGTGGCACTTCCATACCAAATTTTACACAGTATGTTACTGAGATAATATCAAATATTACAAAAAGCAGGCAAAAGAAATGTATAGAAGGCAAGCTGAAATAGAGGCTGTGCTAGATCTGCAGTCCAGGGAGAGAAAGTGATTAAGAGACATATGGATCATAATGTTATTTCTTTTCTGATTTGTGAGTTTAAGCACACCACAGGCACATTCAGTATTTTGCATAGTTTTTCGTATATTGCTATATTTGAACAATTAGGGACCAAATTATGTGGTCTAAACTTATGGCCATCTTCTGTTATCTATTTCAAACTAGTACTAATTTTAGAGTACACAAAATGTCACCCACCAACAAAATATTAGGGCTGAAGGTAAAACTTACAGTTAGAGTAGGTATTATTAAAAAACAAGCAATTTATTTCAATTTTTGAGATCATAGATTTATTTAAATAACTATTTTATTTTTCTTTTTCCTTAAAAATGAAAGACCTTAATATCTTGGTTAAGTGTTGAAAGAGAACTGCACACAATATGCATCTGTTCTATATGCTCTTCCTCTTCCTACTTCTCTCTCCCATCATGCCTAGGGAGGCTATTTTGCAGGTGGAATTCTAGAATGTTGTTTCATATGTAGAAGCTTTAAATATATTCATATGTTTGCAAATGCACTTGGATTTTTGTCCCTTTGAATGCATAGCAGATTTTTTTGCTCTGATAAATTACTTTGGCTATTTTGTGTTCTCTTTCCAGCCTCTTACATAAAATCTACCCATTTGTTTCCTAGGGTTGAGCAATAAAACTATAAAAAAAATATTAAAAAAGTAATTAATGGTCTCTGTACAGGTTGTCCATCCTCCAGATTCAAAGTCAGTGATCAGAGCCATAGTCACTGTTGGAGGAAGTGCCCATTTCTTCCTTTCCACCAGCTGTTCCCGAAGAATGTTCAAACTGTTATCTCAATAAGCTCCTAAGTGATCTGCTGAAATTTAATATAACAGATATTTAGAAAAGAAGGACTTCAAAGAGGCATAAAAATATTTAAATCAACAATACAAAGAACTCACCTTGACAGCAGATGAGTTTTTTTTTTTTTCTACAGTCCATGACACCATGCAGGAGCTGTTTAGAATATGTCTGTATGTGAATCACTGCAACATTTTACAATATACATCTTTATTTCCAGTTTTACCAAAATATATCTTTATTTACCTGTGTTATAAGCAGAATGTAAATACTGAAGTTGTGGGCCTTACGGAAGAAATGCCAGTCATAATATTAATTTGGTGTCATTTTTCATGTGGAAAGACGTTTATTGTTCCCTTGTGTTGATGCAATACTTTACAAAGCTATAGATCACTTTCACAGTCCTGAGTCATGTTTAGTAGTTTCTTACAAATCAAGTTAGTAATAGCTATAAAACCCCATCATTTAATGTCCACCTCACTTCACTCATTTCAGACTGCTACTGGCCTCTGAGTTAATTATGGAACATTTTAAATCTTTACTGCCTCATTTCTGCTATAACAGGGAAGGTAAGGATATGGGGGAATTTGCTTTTCTCAGATGAATTTAAAGATACAGCATCACAGCTGAATATGAATGCCTTAATTACAAACTCCATGTGTGTTGCTCATTCTCCTGAGATCACAGGGATTTTTAGTTTTGGAGTGGTTTTAGCTCTTTTGTCTATATAGTCTCAAGATGCTTGTAAAGCTGTTGAGTTTCCTCATCAAATGTCCCTGTGAGATGACCTTGTTCACCCCTTGTCCACCCTGTCACTGTCTGTTTCTTAGGAATATTTCATCCCTTCTCTCTCTTCTTGTACTAACCTCATGCTAGCCTTACCTGAATACTCGCATACAAAATCATAGCCATTCTGCTAATACAGTCTACCTCAGTGACTATGAAGAGGTTTTAAGGTGTGAAGCTAGGTCTAGGATTGTTCTATATATAAATACTAGCTAAAATTACACAGATGATTGTATATCTTTGGTTTCAATACGTTGGCCTTCCTTCCTTTCATATTCCACTCAAACACACAGCGACTGAATCATTGCTTGCAAAGAACTATTATTAATTATATTTTATTTGAATGGTGGAATTTAATCACTGTAGAATTTATTTCCCCCCAATAAAAAAACAAAACAAAACAAAACAAAAAAACACACGACAACCACCAAAAACCAGTGTTAAAAATAACCAGTGAATAAAATTCAAAAGCATCTGAGCAGGGAATGTGAGAAATATTATCATGGTTGCTTGACAAATAGCAAAATTTTAGGGCTAAAATGCGATGCAAAATGTGGTTGCATTTATGGTTAGTTTGGTCACTTCTTTCACCAATGAAAATTCCAATGTAGTACGTGGTAGGTATGAGGTCAGAATATGGGACACATTTCTTTTTCCTTTATAGACTAAGAATTTCCCTCTTGGTGTAAAAAAAACATATATATATATATATATATATATAAAAATATAACCACCAGCTCTATGATGACTGAGTTGGCTGCAGGGAAGAAGACAATTCCTGGTTAGGTAGAATTGATAGGAGGAAGATTAGATTTTTTGTGTGAGGGTGTTCCCTGTATATCTTAGGAATGATCATTTGAAAAACATCATGCCAAAGTAATGATTTCTAGCTAAGCATCTCCTAGCTATTTCCAAAGGGAAATGTGGAATTTGGAAGATGATGATCTGGATTCCATGAGTTCTGAATATGCCTCCTGAAAGAAGAATGGCAGCTCCTTGCAGAAGCTTGAAAAACGGTGAAATTAAATATTTAGTCAGGGTTGGATTATCATGCTTTATTTTTTCCACAGCTTTGATGGATAAACTGATATTTTGTACATTTTGGCCATGGCAAAGGACCAGAAACTGTCTGTAGAGACACAGTAAGAAGCTCCCACAGTTCCTATGATTTTGTTATTGTCAGCAGCAAATCCAAAGGCCAGCAAGGAAATAAAGTGTCAATAATGGAATATGTTAAGCATTCCTGATATGTAATTAATTCTCTTAGGCAAAATGGACAGTAATTCAAAACAATGTACAAATGGACTCCAGCTGCATTTTGAAAAAAAAAAAAAAAAAAAAAAAGCCTTGTTACAAAATTCATTTTGTTGTTATTAATAATAATATTAATAATAATAATAAAAACAAAACAGTGGGAGACACATTCTTAAGTTTTCCTTTTGTGTCATGTGCAATCGAGAGCATATCCATGCTACTTTCTTGCTGCAAGCCATAATAACTGAAATTTGGCATGATTACCTACCTATTTCTGTTTTCTGCATTCAGTTGTCACATTTTCTCATATCAACAGATTGCCAGGAGCAATATTGGTAGATTAGTTTACAAATGGATTCAGTAGATTGTTATAGTCACTTGTTTTCTCTCAGTTCTGAGCATTATTGTACCAATTCATCGTTCAATAAAGAGCACCTACAGTTCATATTGGGATTTTATAGAGCTTCTTCCAAACTAATTCAATGTTTTTCTCATGCTGAATTGGACTTTGAAAAGACTATTGATCTTGAATGATTTTTTTTTTCTTCTGTATTCTTTTTACAGTTTTTTCACCTTCCAGCATTACTACATTTTTGATAGGTGGTGTGGGGCTTACCCACACTGTTTGGAAAAAAGTGACTGATTGGATTTTTTCTCTATTTAAAAGCACTAGAAGCCAAAGAGAAAAAACAAACAAACAAATAAAAAACAGAAACAAAAACCAAGCCCCACCTTCTCCCCCCACCCCCCACCCCATTTACTATGTTTTTATTATTACTGGAAAATAATTTGGAACAGACAATCAGCTGAAGTGAAACTTCATCTTAGTCTCTCCCACAAAGATATCACTATACGTCATAGTTATTAATGTGTAGATGATGTACCACAAAATAAAATAAGCCATTTTAGAACATCTTTTCAGTTGAAGGGTGCCACTTTCACTTATAAGTATAAAAAGGATTAAAGGATTAAAATCAAAAGAATATGATGAAGATAGACATCTTAGAAATGGCCAATTGCTTAAGGTTTATATGCATTCACAACCTTCAGTTACTCTAGAAAACCAGTATAACTTTCTTATTTTTCTTTCAGAACTGTCTCGAAAAAGAATATTGTTTATACAACATTTTCAGAACTATGAAGTAGAAGATTTATTCCTTAAGGAAAGCTTTGGCTTTTTTTTTTGTTTTTTTTTTTTTTTTTTTTTGGAAGGAGGGGCGAGAAGAGGGCAAGGAAGGAAGGCTCCTACTCTTCTTATTTCCTTTCTCCTCATAAAAAATACAATTAAGCTACTCTATCATAATAGTAAGAAAAATCATAAATCGGTCTAGTATCTAGATGTAAGTAATGTGATGAAAACAGACAAAATAAGAAAGTAAAAATAAATCTGAGTCACAAAGTCTCAGAAGAGCATGAACAGGAGTGATGAACTACATATAAAAGTACTGGAATTTCAGTGACAAACCTGGTTCAATAATTCAAGTTATCACTAGGACTTTGTGATAGGCTTCCCATATACAGCTGTTTTAAGAGTTGCATAATTATTTGAATGTCTGAGTAATTTACAGGTGTTCTTTTTCATTTTCCTGAAATCAAACATGCATATACTTAATTCTGATATAGGTAAAGAACAGATTTATTTTGTATACAATACTGTAGATTCTTTATTCAAAGAACTTCAAAGCTTTCATTAAAACAGTTTACATCTGAGTATTAAGTTTGAACACACACTGTAGTTAAACAGCATGTTGCCAAACACAGCAATCAATCTAAGGTAAGAGATTAAGTCATTCTTCTGAAAGTTACCGCTGAGTAAAATCTAAGCCAAAAAAAAATAATAATAAAGTATTTAATCCCATGTCAATAATGCTTCTAAATGGGTCAGAAACTAATCTGGCACCATAAAATGTGCCAAATTCTAGACATATTGGGGTGATACTAAAAGAAGTTTCAGAAGAGCACAGCAAGTGACCACAACCCCAAAATTCACTCCTATCTTTAAGGAGATCAAGGAGGGTGTAGGGAACTACAGGCCAGTCAGCCTCACATCTGTCCCTGGGAAGGTGATGAGAGCTCATCCTGGAAACCATTTCCAGGCATATGAAGAAGAAGAAAATCATCAGGCGTAGTCATCAGGATTCACAAAGCGGAAGTCATGCCTGACCAACCTGCTAAGCTTCTGTCATGAAATGACCAGCCTGATGGATGAGGGGAGAGCAGTGGAACTTGTCTTTGTGGAACTTCAGTAAGGCCTTCGACACTGCTGCCCATAAGATCCTCACAGAGAAGCTGTTGAAGTATGGGATGGATGAGCAGACAGTGAGGTGCTTTGAAAACTGGCTGAAAGGCCAGAACCAGAGGGTAGTGGGCAGTGGTGCAAAGTCTCATTGAAGGCCAGTAAAAGCAGAGTACCCCAGGGGTCACTACTGGGTCCAATCCTGTTTAAAAATGTCATTAATGATCTAGATAATGTGGTAGAGTGCACCCTCAGTAAATTTGCAGATGACATGAAATTAGGGGAAGTGGCTGATGCATCCAGGGGACTTGGAACTAGATGATTTTTAAGATCCCTTCCAACCCAAGCCGTTCTATGATTCTATGATTCTGTGATTCACCAAAGGGCCATACAGTCATCCAGAGGGACCTTGCCAGGCTGGAGAGGTGGGCTGACAAGAATTTCATGAAGTTCTACAAGGGGAAATGCAAAGCCTTGCATGTGGGAAGGAACAATCCCAGGCACCAGTACATGCTGGGAAAGCAGATCTGTGGGAAAAGACCTAGGAGTCCTTGTGGACACCAAGCTGAACATGTCAGCAATTTGTCCTTGCTGCTAAGAAGGCTAACAGTATTCTTGGCTGCATTAGGCAAAATATTGCCAGCAACATTGGTGAGGCTGTACCTGGAGTACATTGCCCAGTACAAGAGACACATGGACACACTGGAAAGAGTCCAATGTAGGGCAACTAAGGTGATCAAGGGAGTGGAGTACCTCTCCTATGAGAGGTTGAGGAGAGGCTGAGAGATCTCTGACTGTTCAGCCTGGAAAAGAGGAGGCTATTATTGGTATTATAGGTGGTATTACACATATAAATGCTTGAAGGGAGAGTGCCAAGAGGACAAACTCAGGCTCTTTTCAGTAGTGCTCAGTTCCCAGACAAGAGTCAATGAGCAGGTACTAGAACACAGGAGGCTCCATCTGAACATCAGGAAGCACTTGTTTACTGTGTTGGTGACTGAGCATTGGCACAGGTTGCCCAGAGAGGCTGTGGAGTCTCCCTCCTTAGAGATCTTCAAAAGCTATGTGGACATGGTCCCGGACAACCTGCTCTAGATGGCCCTGCTTGAGCAGGGTATTGGACGAGAGGACCTCCAGAGGTCCCTTCCATCTTTAACTATTCAGTGATTCCGAGATTCTATGCAAGATGGCAAAGGCAAAACTCACTGCATAAAGTCCTACACTATAGCAGCACTCACATTACAGAGTAGGTTTAGAACTTTTTAAACTTGCCTTAGTTCTCAGAGAAAAGATTGTCTTATGGACCAAGTCAAGTTTTTGTCCTGGGCGGAGCAAAACTAATCTGCCTAAACTTCCAGTTTGGTCTAGTGGTATGTTCAAGCACCACATAGTTGATCCCTGAGGCTGGAACATTATGCGGAGAACATGAAAATGAATCCTTATCACTCTGAACTCATGCTTCATGTATCCCATGCAGTATCTATAGTAGCACTGGTGTTGCTTGTGAACTCACCGTACACTTAATTGCCTGGATTATGGGGGAGACAGAGTTTATTGCAAGGTCAGGATGAAGGAACTGTATGTCAATCTCTTCTTAAATCTTTTATAAGTACTCATCTATTCTTCTAGTCTTCAATATTTCTCAATTATAAGAGACATGGTTAGAAATTATTTTCCCCCTAACTCATCATACTGGTTTTCCTAACTTGTTCAGTAGGTTTTAATTAAGATTTTGACAGTGTTATTCTTTTCCTGTTACAGTGGAGGGCACATTCTCTAGTGGAAACTGACTTTTCGTCACTAAACTATAGTTAACTTTGATTTTAAGAGACATTTATTCCTTTTGGATACTTGCATCCTTATATCTGCTTTCATCTGTATCTTTGCAACTGTATGGTTATACAAGTGATTTATCACAGAAGTTAGTCAAGTAATCCAAAGCTGTCTGCATGTGCTCAGCAGAGAACCTTTTGTCTGATATAAGATTCCTCTTTTACCAGATACAGTTTGCTCAGATCTTGAAGTGCATTGATGCCTACTCATGTCTTCATCCTCTCTCAATTTATGAAGAAGTAATTTGAAAACTTCCTGTAACCTTATCACACTTCTTTGCAGCCCAGGTTTATGACACATGCAACTACCTTTAGGAAAGGAAAGCAAATATGGGAAACTTAAAGTAACAGACAAAAAGAGCAGAGCAGTTAAAATCATTGTAGAAAGGAGTATTAGTATTTCTTCTTCAGGTCAAGATATAGTGACACCTATAAGTGACAGAGAGCAATCCCAGAAAATCTACATATAACATTAAATTGGGAAAAGTGGCTGGCAAGATGACTGACAGAGTCTCGGTCTAAGGGAACACTTTTAAAGTTAAGGATTAAATTGACGGAATGCTTATGAGGCTCAATAAAAATATAATACAATTATTATAATATAATATAATGCAATACAGTACAATACAATATAATACAATGTGAAGTTCTACACTAAGGAGGAAGATATGTATGCATTGGTACAGTGTGGCAAGCAACTTTTTGAGTAGCTGTCCCAGGGAGAAGGACCCGTGAATTACAATGGAAGCCAGACTGGAAATAAGCCAACAATGCACTCTCACTACAAACATAAACCAGATCAGTTTATAAAATGTGATACATATACATCAGATCAAGGGAAGTTATTATTCCCCTCTACGTGATGCTGGTGAGGCCATATCTAGAATCCTGTACCCAGTTTTGGGTCCTTGAGTTCAAGGGACTTCTATAGGTAGAAGGGTCCAACTGCAGAACTAGCAAGTTGGCCAGGAGAGAGGCCAGGGCAATGTGGCTTAAAAAAAAAAAAAAAAAAAAAATTGAGGGAGCTAGGATTTAGCCCAATGAAGAAGAAGCTAAAGGGTGATTTATTTGTCTATAATTGTTGTCTAACTGTCTACAACGACAACTAAAAAGATTATGGAGAAAAACTACAGAGTACTAGTAGCTCCGAAACAATCTAACAGAGCTTGCATCTTGGGAGCCTCATGTTGGACATTATAAAAAAATTATGTACCCAGGACAATCATGCAGCCCTGCAGTCAGGTTACCCAGAGTGACTAAGGGGTCTGCATCCTTGAAGGTTTTCAAGACTTATCCATGAGTCTTTTTTTAATTATTATTATTATTTTTTTGAGCTTTTCAAGATTAAAAAATAAAAATAAATAAGTTTTTAAGGAAAGACAAGCTGATCTGATGTAGCATTTGTGGTAATCCTACTCCTACTGGGATGTAAGACTATATGGCAGCCAAAGGTCCCTTCCACATCATCTTTCTGTAATTCTAAAGTTATGCCTCCTCTGAGAAGCCAGTTGTACCCAAAATCCATCACAACCTTCTGTGTGGAGCCCCAGCAAAAGTCTGGGTGCTAAAATAACTTTCTTATTCTTCAATTTCAAATTTCAAGACTTAATATTCTGAGGAAAAATGGGACAATCAGGTATTTAACTCTGACCTTATACATAACCCAGAGCTTTCTGTCTTTCTATTGAGCTCAAATTTCTGATTCAAGTAGTGAGGATGAATTGTTTCAGTTTAAAAGCAGAGAGATGGAGAATCCACCTAGTCCCTAAACACTTTGTTTCAATGGATAATAATGCTTAGGGCTAGGCTGTATTTATCATTTTATTTTCTTGCATAGAGGTTAAGTTATTACCTTTAACAAATTCTTCATTTTTTTATAGATAAAATCATACTTTAGTAACCAGTAATTTTGTGTACATTTTATTCAGATGATTTTTGTGTCAAATGTACACATTTATAAATATATGTACCTAAGTAAAGGCTGAAGTTCCTCTAACAGATTACAACAAATTTCTAACTGTTTAATGCAATCATGTTTCAGACTTGGATTTCAGAAAGGTTCAGGATAATTTAGCTGTTCATTCTTAGCACATCTTCCACTAATTTGGAAAAACTGAGTATTAATTTGAAGGACAGCAATGGAATCTGCCTTTCAGCAAGTAACAGGTTAGACTTTGTTGGTGCCAGTTGTTCTGTAAAACTTGCCACTGGATAGTCTCAGCTCCACAATATCTTTGGATTACTAATTCAAAAACTGACCTGTTTCTTGACAGAGTCAATCATCTCTAACCTAAACTTGACCTTCAAATTCTAGAAGGAAGACTATTTTCTTCCCTCATGTTATACCAAAAAATGCCTTAAGAAATTTTAAATTTCCAAAAGCTGTGTTTACATTCAAATGAAGCCCTTGCTTAGGAGAGAGTAATCAACCAATGTCATTGCATAATCTTCCTCCATGCTTTTCTGAGGACAGAACTGTCCCTTTTTATAACCTTTTTTCATCAGTGATGCTATTTGAATAATCAGAAAATTACTTGAAATGGCTTATTTCATATTACTCCGTGGGACACCATTAAATATTGACAAATTTCCATCACTACTAAAAAATATAAATTTCATCACACCCCTTCATCCCTGAGATTCCTTGGCAGCTGAAATGTATTTGCTGGAAGCAGTGTTTCTATTTGTTTTCCATTTAGAAATGGTTTAGAAAATAGTTTCAGGGGATGATTGCCTCCTTCACATGTTTTAATTATGTAGACAAAAAATAAGCTACGTTTAAAAACAGGTCATATTAACAGTGTACAGTAAGAAAACAACAACTTCTATCTCTTTCCCAGGCTAATGTCACGTTGTCCAGTCCCATGTTGAGAAACTGCACAAGAAAGTAGTTTATTGATATAAAAATGCCATAAGAAGTCTGAGGAAGATAATGAGAGATTTTGTTCAATGAATGTTGCAAATACCATTTTGTTAACTACTGCAGAAATGTCATTGATGTCAACATTTTTCAGTTTCCCACTGGAGTCATAGAATCATAGGATCATTAGGGTTGGAAAAGACCTCCAAGATCATCTGGTCCAACCTTCCCCCTACCACCAATAGCATCCACTAAACCAAGTCCTTAAGAACCAGGTCCAACCTTTCCTTAAACACCCCCAAGGACAGTGACGCCACCACCTCTCTGGGAAACCTCTTCCAATGCCTGACTGCTCTTTCTGAGAAGAAATTTCTCCTAATTTCCAACCTAAACCTCCCCTGCTACAACTTGAGGCCATTCCCTCTAGTCCTATCAGTAGTTATCTGTGAGAAGAGGCCGACCCCCAGTTCCCCACAACTTTCAGGTAGTTGTAGAGAGCAATAAGGTCTCCCCTGAGCCTCCTCTTCTCCAGACTAAACTCCAGATCGCTCAGCTGCTTCCCATAAGACTTGTGTTCCAGACCCTTCACTAGGTTCATAGCCCTTCTCTGGACACACTCCAATGCCGTGATGTCGTTCTTGTAGTGAGGGGACCAAAATTGAACACAGTCCATAGACCTCACCAGAGCTGAGTACCAGGGGACGATCACCTCCTGGTGCTGCTGTCTACACTATTCCAGATACAAGCCAGGATGACATTGACCTTCTTATGGGTCACTTGAGTCAAAGTCTGCTGAGATTATATATATACATATATAGACATATATATACATATATATGCTGCATTTTATTGACTCCTGAGAAGTAATCTACTAACCCCAGAGAGCTGTCTAAAGAAATGTTAGAATAAGTTGATATGCCTGAAGACAGGCATGAACAATTGGGACTGTTAATAATAAATATATAAATAAATAAATAACCCACATACTTTTACACTGATTTCCTACAGCATCTGGAAAGATAGCTATTGATCCATGACTAGCTTCAAGTACCACTGCAACAAAAATATAAAAAGAAAACTATAGTCATGTATTATTTGTTTGCAGTATAACTGTATTCATAAAGGCAATGATGAGACAGTTAAATGGAAAGATTTCACTTGGCTACAGAATCTCAAACCCAGTGTTTATGTGTATGCAGACATAAACGCAAACATAAGAGATTCTACGATTGACAATTCTTAACTTTGCAAATCATAGAATCATAGAAAGGCTCAGTTTGGAAGGGACCTTATAGATAATCCAGTTCCAGCTCCCTTGCGATAGACAGGGACGCCACCCACTACATCAGATTGGTCAAGGCCCCATCCAGCCTGGCCTTCACCTTGAGGGATGGGTCATCCACCACTTCTCATGGCAACCAGTTCCAGTGTCTCACTACCCTTACAGTGAAGAATTTCCTCCTAATGTCTAGTCTAAATCTATGCTCTTTTAGTTTAAGACCATTCCCCCTCCTCCTATCATTATCTACCTGAGTAGATAGAGTCCTTCTTCGTCTTTTTTATAAGACCCCTTTAAGTATTGAAAGGTTGCAATGAGGTCTCACCAGAGCCTTCTCTTCTGCAGGCTGAACATTCACAGCTTGCTCAGCCTTCCTTCATAGGAGAGGTGCTCCAAGTCCTCTGTTCTTCTTTGTAGCCCTCCTCTGGACTCTTTCTAGCAAGTCCACATCTTTCTTGTGCTGAGGGCCCCAAACCTGGATGCAGTACTCGAGGTGGGGACTCATGAAGGCAGAGTAGAGGGGGACAATCACCTCCCTCGACCTGCTGGTCACACTTTTTTTTGATGCAGCCCAGGATGCAGTTGACCTTCTGGTGGGCTGCAAGCATGTACTGCTGGCTCATGTCAAATACAATCTTTCTTGTCTTGTTTTCATTACCAAGATCTGGAACTCATATCTACTGGATTGTTCTGAACTTTTTGATTATTTTGCTTCTGCCTGTAGTGTAACATATATGGATACTAGCTAGAAAGTCTTTTTCAGTTTGTAAACATATCCTCTAATGGACAACTGCTGGAGAGATGGAAAGCATAGTATCTTTATACCTTAAATGGCTTATTGAAAAATAATGAAAGAAAGACCCAAGAAAGAACAGATAATAACAAAGAATTTGCCAAAACTTTTTGAAAAACATGACAGATGAACAATACTGAATTACTATAGCCAGGTAGAGAGAAACTTCAGGGTCTTTCTGTCTATGAAAAATAGATTCAAGTCTAGCACAAAAGGTTTTCTTGGTTCAGAATGTTTGAGCCAACTCAACTATATAATGTGAAAGCAATTAATTTATACAGCTATCATTAATAAAAGCAAATGTAAAGGAACTGATAATTCTTGTCAGTATCAGTTATGTTGAAAATACTACCATTTTCTCTTGCTAATGATGGGATCATAATCCATACTAAAGTATATGTTAGCTTAAACAGAATGGAGAATTATTAGGTTTCATATACTAGTCTATAAAATCAGCATTACTTTGTTATTGGAAGATTATGCAGTCTGATTAATGGAAAAGACCCAACTGGTCTAAAAATTGTACTTTATGGACTCTTTAGTTAACAGCCTGCAAGGGACAGTCATCTGGACTACATTTGAATACAGCTGAATGGAACTTAGCTTAATGAAAATCTACTGACAAAAATGTGAATATTACAAAGCAGAGCACTGAGTATTTAGCATACTCAGCACCAACTGACCAACCAGCTGTTTTATACATTTGTAAGAGATTGTCTGAAGACCAAGACAACCTTAAAACCCATTTCTTGTCCCCCATATATAGGCACTTCAGTCCCTCTTTGTTCTCCAATATTTCAATTCTATGCCAGGTAACAAGAGACAGCAGTGCTCTGACGGCTTCATGTGCAAGGTCAGTGAGCATCCACTTGCTCTACTCCCATTCTGACAAATTCTTCTAGCCCTATAAAATTTTTCATATGTTTTTCATGAGGTCAAGTAAAACCTCGAAACAGTTACCCAGCCTGTGACTGCATAGCACCCAAAGAAACAAGATGAGAATGTCACATGGAGTGCAGAAGAAGATGGTGACTTGGACTGGAACTCAGGCAGTAATAAATTTGTAGTGCATGGAACCCATCATATAGCATCAATTAAATCTTTTAGTCACCAAGCCTGTCAGATCTGTGTGGCAAAAATGTCAGCACTTGTTCTTGCCATTCGTTCCAAGCTGGAGCCTCCCTAGACAGAATGATTTCACCTGTGGTTCTCCACATGGCTCAACACAGTTCTAGCTTATACACACTTCTCCTTTGACCTATAAATGAGCTGAGATCGAGGCCATGCACTTCGGTATTGAGTAGCCCAGAACACTTTCATTAGTCATGTATATAAGACCTCTAATCATATACATCCCACCCATTCTGTGCAGTTATGTATGGTCTGTAGAAATGCACGGCACAAAAAGCCAAACATCTCATCTGGCTGTGGACCCTGTTGTCAAAAGTGTTACATTCCTGTATTTCCTCACCAGAGATCCTCTGTGTTTTTGAAGGGTTCAGAGCCTTTTGAAAAGCAGCATAATGTGTAGCTGGATTCCTCATTGCACAGCCTGGAACCTTCATGCTTCTGTTGCCTGTACACCTAGAGCATTGTGAGTGTACAAAAAAAAAAATTTATTGCATCTTCTAAAGAAGCAAGATTGCCCTGAATGTTTTAGTAACTTCACTTTCCTCCCTCTCAGCAATGAAAAAGTAAAAGTTTAACTTCAAAATTACCTGCTTTGGATAATAATACTTATTTCAGATCTGCTGTCTTTGCTTGTTTTTCTTTAAAAAGATTGTGCACGCACTTTGGCAAATTAAGGCTTTGAGTCACCTTGGCTAATGCTCAGCTATGACAAACAGCCTGTTAACATGACAATGTTGTTAACCTCAAACTAATTCCTCTCCAAGAATGCAAACGGCAGAAGTTCACATGGAAGTGAAATGATGCAGTTGTACATTGTTTTCAATTGCCTCACACCTGCTGTTGGGTCTAGTAAAATGAATTAAAAACACAGTAAGATACAGCAACAGAGATCTTAGGTCAGAGTTGTGAAAACGACTGATGTTCGTTTATTTTACATATATATAATAAATATATATACATTATATATACATATATATATATATAATTTCCTCCACTGAAGACTGTAGATAAGCTCCCCTTGGGGGGGTTGGTTGTATTCCAGACAGAATTAATCTTTCTGCATGATGTCATGTAAATAAATTAGTGTTTCTTATTGTTGATTTGTATTCACTGGCTAATTGAATGTGGTTTTGTTTTTGCTGTTTGTTTGTTTGCTTTCATTTTTGTTAAGACAATATATTAGATGATAGTGTTTCCTTACATTTGTGTGTACTCTGCCTAAAAATATCAGTGGTTGGATAAAAGTTAAGGGGAAAAATAAAATAAAATAAAATAAAATAAAATAAAATAAAATAATAAAATAAAATAAAATAAAAAACACATAGAATTTCATCATATTAGAGGCAAACAGAGGTAAGCAATCATCACAGTATTTCCTTTCTTTTTGAATGACCTGTCATAATCAAATATGAATACAAATGAAGCCAGAGACTTCTTGTCAAAACATCTGTACCTATTGTATTCTTAAGAACAGCTTTCCATACCTTGGAGGGCATGCATAGAACTAAACAGATATAGAAGATTCATAGCAATGGGCAAATGGAGGGCAAGGAACTGTGCTGAGCAATGTGTACTTCTGCATACCTCCTTTCCTCCTGGTCTTTACTCCCAGAAGATGTTAAATTAATTTTATAGAAGACACGGAAAATTTCCCAAAGCCTTGAAGATAAAGTGAGTCATTTCTCTCTCATAGGAGAAGGATACTATAAGTCTGGGCAAGATTTGAGGATCTGTGGTCACTCACTTCAGGTATAACTAGCAAAGTAATAAAGAAAAAAAAAAAAAGGTGCTGTGTTCTTTCAAGCATGCCATTTTAGGAGCTGGTATATATTGATGACTAATAAGAAGTGAATCCTAAGGAATTTTAGTATTTTCACAGCCTACTCATAGCCTGCTGGATCCAGGCCCACTTGTTTTAGTGTTTCCTTGATCTATTGCTGGAGCACAAATGATTTGGAGACTGAAGCTTTCTACTGTTTTGAGGGAATTCTGAATAAAGCTACTCGTGTGCAAAGGGATTTGACAACTTAAAGATGTGTCTCTGTACTCAGTGAAATTCAGTACACTTCACTTTAGACCAGAAATGAAGAAATAGATACATTCTGGGAGATTTCTTTACTTTTCCTTCAAATATTAATTCACATTCTTAATGATTTTGCAGGTGCATTCTGACTTCAGTTGTGGTCTTCTGGGAAGATCATAAAACATGAAAGACCATAAAGCAAGAATTGACTTTAAAAGTATTCTCACAACATGAATTTCAAATATAGGAAACATTTCAGCAGAACATGCTTTACTTTTGTGTCAACAACTTCAAGTAGTTCCACAACTTCAAAATTTCCATCATAATAGATATAGGATAAATTCTATTTATTTATGCATTTCATGAAGTTAAACTTTTTTTTTTTTAAGGTTCAAATGCTATTTTATTTTTAGTAATATAATCAAACACAATACTAATGTAATAGCTGAAACAAAAAAAATGCAAAATGAGACACTAATTTCATTAAGTTTTTAGACAAAATACTTTATATAAGTTGCTGCTCTGGGGTTTCATTTTGGCCCAGTTCTGAACATAAAATGAGATTTAAACTTTCAGATTTCCCCATGAATCAGAAATTCCATTTTCCAACTATTTCTATATCTGTGTAAAATTGTTCTTTAGATTTTTGTTGAGGGAAGGGAATGATAAATTAAAATTTCATATGAGAATATCTAGGTAAATCATGATATATTCTTCAAACTGAAAAAAGTAATCAATTAATATCTTAAACACTGCAAATCACTTCCCTGCTGCTAGTGATGTACCTTTTTTGATGATGGGAAGAAAAGTTTCCAAATGATGTTTGTTTTTGCTTGTTTGTTTTCTTTTGTTTTGTTGTTTTATGTGTTTGTTTATTTTTTCTGCTTTTGGATTAAAAAAAAAAAAAAAGTGGAGCACTAGCCCACTGGGGGTAGCATAAGAAATTCCCACAGAAACAACATTTTAAGTCATAAGATCATTCTCTTTAATTTTTTTTCCTTGTTTGTCTTTAAATAAAAAGTGATTTTACCTGCAATGGTGGAAAAATGTTAAATTTTTTACTAAGGCTGAAATATTTTTCATTCGATAAGAGTTTGAGAACAAGGTAAGCAAACAAACAAAAACAAACAATTTTAAATGGTGTGGACTCAATCTCTCTATACGCTGATGTAAACCAAGAAAGACTATGAAATTGATTAAATAGTGGAGTATTTATAATTGATTAAAAGTAATTTTGTTTTTTCAAAAACACAGTTTTGTTAGCAAATCTCTTCCTTATGTTATGTATTGTTACATGTTATATATGTTACATATTCTATATGTAATCTTCTGTCCATTCTGATATCACAAACATTCTGTGTCCCAGCGCTCAAACAAGCAGATATAAAATATTGGAAGTGTGGTGGTCATTGGCAGTGTAAAATCTGTATACTTCCTTGAAAGCAGCCACTTTGATTAAATCCATCTAAGGACTTTCTGTTTTATTTTTAATGTAAATATACAGAGAATTCATTTTAGACATTTTAATATAAAATTATAATTTAAAAAATGGTAAAATCAAGTTTTTTGTCTCTTTTTAGATCATGTGTAAAAGATGATCTACAAGATAGAGAGTGATATCAATAAACTTAAATATCACTAGCTGGATTTAATTCACATGGTGTAGCAGTACCTGACCAATTTAAGGGACTCAGTCTGAGGCATTTCACTTTTTTAGGAAGCTCTAGGAAGCTCATTTGCAAGACAATGTACATAGAAATGCTTCTGCAGGGATACCAGATGGTGTCTTGTTTATAGCTGTATCTTTTAACAGGTGATCATCACTTTGTCTGCTTGTTCACATCATTTAATTCATTTGACCTCCATCTTTTGGAGTAGGTAAGGGGATTAGGTTCCCTTTGTAAATTCTGAGTTGTATGTGCCTATACTGTATACTTCTAGCAGCTGGTAGTTAAGTGCATTATTCCCAAGTGTTTAGTTGTTTTCATTCTTTCATCTAATTTTTAAGCTTAGGAAAGGTAATACTAATGGTTTCTGACTCAGTGTGCTATAATAAATACCCTATATAACTTTTTTAAGCATTGCTGACTTGGCATTTTTCTCTCCTTCTTAAAACAACGTAATCATGAAAATAAATTCCTTATTTAAATATATGAGGCAATATCATGGCTTAATTAAAGGGAATAAAAGAACCAAAACCCACAAGAATGTAACAATTGAGGATGCGATTATAATCAGAAAATATCAGTGGTCTTTCATTTCACCAGTCAGAAAACTTTTCATTTGCAGTTGCATTTGTAGTTACAGGCACTGATAGATATTATAACTATCAGATCTACCAATCAGTTAATCATAAATTCAAAGGGTCACAACTAGAGTCAATTGGTGTGACATTTATTTCTACTCATGTTGGCCATAATCAGTACTTTGTCAAAAAATAAATTAAAAAATATCATGTTTTTTCTTCAACAGCTTAAAACCATTTTCTGTTCTTTCTCTTCTTCTCTGTTCTTTCCCCTTAGATAACAAGTTCTCCAACCCAATGGACCTTTTCTTATTTACATGCTGTAAAACATTTTCCCCAGTACAGCCTTCCAGTATGCATAACCTTATTAACAATCACTGAATTGATAACCAGAATTTGGTTTTCTGGCCTCCTGCAGACTAATTGGTGTTTGTTTCTATTCTGTTTCCAAAATGACCAATAACACTAGTGACCAATTGCAAAGACAAATATGAGAAAAGGAGTGGGGAGGAGAAGGAAGAAAGGAAGCCCATGTTACATACTCACTTTCAGAATGTGGCAACTTTACTCATAAGTCCTTAAAGCATGTCTGAACAAGTACTAAACTTTCATTACTACTAGCATCCACTTACTTTTGCAGCCAAGATCGTCCGCTTTATAGTTAGCCTTCTTTTTCAGTGTGTGTCATCATAACAAAACAGGCTAGCAATATTCCTAAAAAGAGACTCTTAAATATTTATAAGTAAACCCTTACATCTCAGGGACTGGAAACCTGAAGGAATCCATTTGATTCTGAATGAGCATATGCTGAAATAAATGGAAATTGTTTAATTTTTCTCTTTGTGTCCTGTGCTGGTATTTGGAATTAAATCCAGCTGAGGATTGCATGTTCAGCATAGAAGCAATTGTAAACAGTATAGAACGAGAATGACTTGCCTCAAAACATAATGTAAAACAGGAATGCAAAGTTTAAGAGCAACAAGTGTGCAGCAGTACAAAATTAAGACGATTTTTTCCCTTCCCTCACCTCTTCAGAGTATACCCATGCTGGAGACTGTGGTAGGGGAGAAGAATAACCTCCGGGAAAGAGAGAATTTGAGCAGATGTTTCCTGCATTCCAGATGCCAGTCATGAGGGTACAGGGAAAAGGATGCCATGGGGTTAAGTATGCCTTAAATTTACCAATTGCAAGGCACAGAAAGCAAGCTAGGCAAGAAACCTCACAATCTATGTCTGTGTAAGTTCACTATAACGCAAATTAGAGTTGGATGAAAACGTGAAAAGCCAGAATGGCTGTACTGGACTGTTAAAGGTTCAGAAAACCTTCCGCTATCTCAGGCAAGTTTAGGAGCAAAACCTTTTGATCATCAGGCAGGTCAGGCACTGTTCTGAGAACTTTTTAAGCTTGAGGTCTCAAGCCCTAACAGAGCATGGTAAGGAGTCCCTCGGGTGCCATTAGCTTATTATATTAGCAGTGAAGGGTAAGAGTCAGTTCCTCTGAGTAGCTATCTGATGTGTGATTAGTGTTTAGAAATATCAGAGACAATTGGTTGTGACCCAATCCAGTTAAAAAAATAAAAAAATCAAAAAATCCTACAAACTGAAAAACCTGCTTTTAAACCAGAATAAAGGTAAAATATTCTGCTTTTCTTCCTTTAGGATGCAGTTCTACATCAGTGGTAGGTCTGTGTTAAAAAGTTACATACCTTTTCTGTTATTAGTTTATTTTGATGTAAATTAGAGACAAGGGAAAAAAAGGAAAATAAAAAGAGCCATTCCTGTGTGGCTATCCAGCTTTTGCAGACCACCAGAAATTTCTGCAATCAGCAGAGTCACTTACTGTCAGAACAGATATTGAACGTAGATGTAGCTTGCATTACTTTCTGTGAGAGCGTGATGAGTAAATGCCTGTCACTCAGCCAACTGACCAATACAGCTCTGATCTTCCTTCTGTGCCAACAGCAGTCATTCAGCCTGGGCAGTAACCCATGCACCACTGACAGTGTCTCTCAATAGAAAACCAAGTCTGGGGCTTGGGCCTCCATCCCCGTCATGCAGCTAATTTTTTTTTTCCCCACTATGGAAATGGCTTACTTTCTGCTATTAAATCTGGTTTACTGCCATCTTAGGAGGATGTATGGAACATTCCTACATATCCCCTATGGAAATATATTACCAGTTTATTATAGCATTTCCTCACACACATTTTATTTTCTTTGACCCTCAGGGGGAGAATTGCCTTACACTGTTCTCAGGAATTTAAAAACTCAATTTGATGTGGACGTATTGTATTCTAACACTAAGCTGATCTTTCATTTGATTGTCATTTGTTTTCTGGAAGTGATACACAGTCTCTGTTCTTATTCCCTGCTAAGATTTAATGAATAAAACTAATGAAAAATAATGTAAGGATACTAACTGCAGATTTCTTCAACACTTGATGAAAAGTGTCTCACTCATCAGACAAGCTGGAAAGAGTAGTTAAGTATGCATTTGACAGGGCCAAACCTGGACACTTTTCAGGGTAATGTGATCAGGGCAAAGCAATGCTCAAGAGTGAAAATAATTGAAAACTGTTAATAAGGTAAAGGATAATACCTCTCTTTTCATTATATGAAAATTATCTCACTCTTGCATTTCAAAGAAAAAATTATCTCAATCTTGCATTTCAAAGGAGCAATGTAAGGCTCCTGTAAAAAACTTCTCAGAAGTATGGGCACAACATTTTTTGAAGAATACCTATTTCTACAAGACACATTTCATTGCATATTGCTTTTAATGACACTTTCCACTCTGAGAGAAAATAAATCATAAAGTCTCTATGTGAGTTGTTTCCTCAAACATCACAAGCAATTGTCTAGACTACTTAGATAACCAATTTAAGTAGGTCCTTTACCCAGACATTTCTAAATACATGCAAAATCCACCATGTCACTCAGGCTAGGAATTCATCTTAACAGTAGGGCCAGTGGCAAAACTCAACTCCCACTGGCCCAGGATATGTTATCAGTGATACTACTGCAATTCTGACATGACTTCATTTCAGTGAATTGCTCCAGATTTATAAATTTAAAAGAGTAACAGAGAGAGAGAGAGAGAGAGAGAAAGGGTGAAGCAGGGAAGAGAGGGAGAGAGAGAACCCTTGAAAGGCTTGTTTGATTTATGTGCAGTTTGAGGAGCAGCAAAAAATGAAAAATCTAACTGTCACACCGTTGCTGGACATCATTAGTGTTTTATTATTATTATTATTTTAAATAGTTTGTTCAGGTTTTTTTTCAGTGGTCAGCGGGCCTAAGTCTCAACTTTATGGAAGGGCTGACAATCTTCAGTCCATAGGCTGAACGGTATAATCTGTATGAAGATGCAGATGTCTTCTGCCAAAGTGCTATATATTTTTGTGCCTGAAATGAAAAAAAGGCTTTATAATGCAAAGTGTCATGCAACCTCAAGATTAGGCAGTTGCAATAGCCTGCCAACTATAATATTTTCAGATGAGCAGGCTTTCTTAATTCCCAGTAGGCTTCACTGAAGAGATGATCTGGGAGAGTCATTAAATCTTTCCAAAGTGAAACTGAAGGTTAATTAATTCTGCAAAAGAGGTTCATGATTATATCTTACAGAACATGAATAATTGCCATACTAGTCTGTTTTCCTTGATTTGTACCAAGTGAATTAAATGATCTTTTACAAAAAATGATAAGGAAGATTATTTTTTCCAGTGATATAGTAGTATCCTCTAATAATTTTCATTTAGTGGATTGAGTTTATAATATTTGGGAAGTTTTGAGATGCTAGAGTTAGAATGTTCTCTCATGTGTTTTTTGACCCAATGCCTTAGTGTGAAATATATTTGATATTAAATTTCTTACTCTAGATAATTTACAGGATGACTATGAGTCACAGACTGGTGAACTGGGTTGAATATGTTTGCATTTGTCATGCTCTAGTGTGCTTGCTGCAGCTTGACTAAACTAATGACCTCTAACATTTTCCCCCAAACAAAATGTTGTGGTTTTTTTTCTTTGTTATTTTCCTTATTGAGCAAAAAGGATATAACCTCCTTCTATAACACTAATTTTGTTTTACTATTTTTTATATATATATATATATATAGTGGAAAATATTTTATTATTATATATATATAGTGGAAAATAGGTAAAAGAACATCAAACTCTGTGTGGTAAATTTCTTATTTTTCCAATATAACAACATAATCATGTGACTAATAAAGCATGATTACTAGCCTAGCTATGATCCATTAAAATCTGTTAATGATCATGTTGAAATGATGATGAGGACAAAACTGGCTGCACCAGTCAGTCAGGTGCACCAAGCTGGTTGGGTAGTTATTGTTGTGTCTCATCACAAAGACAGCAGCAAGGTTACAAATCTCAAAACAAGTGGGTACAATGATCAGCATTTCAAGAACTTCAGAGTTAATTCAGAAGGTATTCTCAGTGTTTAATCTGATAATTGCAAATTTTTAAAGGAAGCTTTTTCTATTTGTGAAAGGTGTTTTAAAAACAAATTTTAAACCTTCTGATTTCAATGGAATTGAAGAACATTTTTAAGTACTATGCTGAAAATTAAGGTGAGCCCATGTATAACCTCAGATCCTTTCATCAGTCTTTGTGGTAGGCTCTGTCTCACATATTCCATGTGAATTTGCAAAACTGAGTTTCAGCATATTTTGAAGGAGTCTTCAAAACTTTTTTTCAGTTACAAAACATCATCTAGAGCCTCATTACCTCTAAAACATGGGATTTCATAGTACTGTATATTTTCCTGGGATCTGAATGCCAGACAACTAAGGTGTGAGGATGAGAAAGTGAACAGATAATCTTCAGATTTGCAGTGTTAATTTGTTTATGACAAGATAAGACTAGCTGATAGGTGCTTAATATTTACAGAGTGAGAAGGAAAAACAGCAATTTTGCTTTATTTCTCAGAGAAAGTGGGGGATAATGTATTATAAGTTAGCAAATAATCATCATTATGTAACACTTTTCTAAAATTACAGTAGAGAGAAGCAAAGAATATAGTAATGGTTCCTATTTGTTGGGTAAATGGGCATTTTTACCTCATTGATGCTTAAATATTTCTCTCGTACTTTATTATCAAATGACAAATAATTCTTCTTGTATTAATAGTGTTCATGCAGCTTTTGTGAAGTAATTCAGCTTATATTTAAGCTTTCTATTAAAAAGAAAGAGAAAAACACAACACACAAATAATAATAAAAAAACAAACAAACAAAAAACAAACCAACAAACAAAACAAAACAAAAAAAACAACAGAGCAACCTGATGTACATGTTTCACAAATTATTTCTTTAGTATTTTTATCAGACAGCTTTCCCGGATAATAAGGTAAGGCCATCCATGTTTGTGTGCTTTACGAACATAACCTCACCAGGAGTCATATTTTGTAATTTTCAATGATGAGTGTGGCAAATGCTGACAGAGGGAACTCTTTAATCATAAAAGAAATTGATTGTGCTCAGTAAATCCATTAAGATATTTTTCACCTTCCCAGATTGTCTCTAGGAATTACCGGTCTTCATTGCAACCTTTTTAGAAATAATGACTATGTGTTACTTTTCTAACAACCCCAGCAGATTGAGATTAGCTATTTTGGGATATAGATAATTCACATGTTGAATCTGAGAGAATAAAAATTTTTTGCACTATAAATTTCAGAGCCGCAGAAATGGAGTAGTGTCTTATTAGTAGAGAAGACTACAGAACCACTTATGGATAAAAGTCCGTGGTGCTGGCTTCAGCCACTTGAGTTTGTAGGATCAAGTCTAGAAAACCCACTGACATCAGTCTAAATTTTTATTGTGGTCTTGTTGATTAGGTTTAGGCGTTAGGTTTCCAGTGGTGCCCAGTGACGGGACAAGAGCCAATGGGCACAGACTGAAACACGGGATGTTCTTTCTGAACATCAGGAAGCACTCCTTTACTGTGAGTGTGAGCAAGCACAGGTTGCCCAGAGAAGTAGTGCAGTTTCCCTCCTTGGAGATAGTCATAACCTGTCTGGACATGGTTCTGTGCAAGCACCTCTGGGTGTCCCTGCTTGAGCAGGGAGATTAGACCAGATGACCTCCATAGATCCTTTTCAATATCAGAGATCCTGCAGTTCTGTGATTAAGGCCCCAGTCCTTAATATATTTACACTCACACTTCACATTAGATAGATGAGCCCTGTGCACATTCCAGGAAAATGTTTAGCTTCTTGTCTGCTCAGAGAAAACCTCTTTTTTCAACTGCCTTTAGTCTCAGTACAAATTTTAAATGACTAAAACAGTTTTCCAAAACCTCACCAACCATCCCCAGTCTCCATTCCTGGTGTTTTTTTAGTGCAAGATGTCGTTGGAAATACGATTTGGTACTCCATGACACAGTGAATTTTTGCATGTTTACTGATTTTTTTTTCCCTATTGGTTTTCCTTAACCTAGCTTTCTGTGTTCATGATTTGAAGTGTCAGCCTGTAAAATTCATGGATAGAAACGTCTGACTCCTTCCTTCTTTAATAAAAATGCACAATTGATTGAAAGCAATTTTGCTCGTTTAAGTGTTTTTATGGTTGACTGCAGGACAAAAGAGGAAACATGAATTGCCTACTTGTGGTATTCAAGAAAAAGGTAGCTGTTCTTTTTTTTTTTTTTTTTCACACCCCCCCCTTTTTTTTTCTTCACATCCCTGACTGCTTTTAAGTGAACTCTAAAATGGTGATACAATTATGTACAAGAGTGATACAGTCAAGTTGAACTGTTTCTCAAGAACAGCTCTACGCTGAAGGTAGGGCTCTCTGCTGTTTGTAGCCCTGCAAAGGGCCTGGTCCCCTTTGGACAGTGATTGTTAGAAATGTTAACAAAGATTTTGCTCCAACTGAGAACCGCTGCGTAGGCAGATCCGCTGGAGTGTGAGCTGGGCCTTCCTTTATAGTTGAAAACAGATTGGAAGAGGAAAGGAACATTTCTTCCTGTGGACCCACTCTGCCCTCCTGGCAGGAAGCTCTTTGCAGCTGCACTGCTGGCCACCTGTGACAGCAGCCCTCAATAGCTGGATATCCTGTTGTACAGCTCTGCTTCTGAGCAGTCCAGGATGACTATTTGGAAAGTAAATTGTGACTTTCCAGGGTTTTAAGCGTGCCAAAATCAGGTAAGGAAAAAAAAATGTTGGAACTCAACGAATCTCAAGTCTTTTGGCACACTGCAAATGAAGCACTAGGTTTCTAGGACACATGCTCATGTGTGTGTGTGTGCATGTGTTTAAGTGCAAGAGACAGAGATGTTTTATTGCAGTTATGGTTTTAGATTGCCAGCAAGCTCTTGAGGAGATAACAGCTCAGGGAATTAAACATTCTGATATGAGAAAGAGGGGAGATAACTGAAATCTGTAAACCAAAGTAAATCAAACTTAGCCACAAAATTCCAGTGATCAGATAAAATTAAAAATAATAATAATAATAATAAGTTGTTTCAAATAAGAATGTCAGTGAAGGAACCTCAGTGTTGGCCCCTCTCCATTCCTTTGTGTGGGGAAAGTGAAATCAGAACATGTGATTTCCTCTTTCAGAGACATGGAGCAGAGGGAGAAGTGGAATTTTAAAACGAGGTCTGGAAAACCTTTCTATGCATGAATCAAAATTTTAGATCCTGGTAGACACTTATTTTAAGGACTTTCCAAAGGTGAAAGCATTTTGTATAGCCCAGGGCCTAAACTTTTTGCCTGAAAGGAAGAGGAGGGGACAGATTTATTTCTTGATATTATACATTTGGATAAATATTCTACAGTGGTCTTCTTTGAAACACTGACTCCTGTATGCCAGTAAGAGGCAGGCTGCCTTCTTTGTGTGCTATGTAGTCTAATAACTCTTACATTTTTATGGTAAGTTAAATAAATGATAGGATTCTTGGGAAATTAAAACTTGAATGAACAGGCAGACTGTCACTTATCCCTAGACTTAATTCCATCTGACAACTAAACCAGAATGGACTAGTAATATAACACTGTAACAGAGATGCGTTCACATTTTTCAGAGGAAGTTAAGTTTCTTGACACTGAATTTTAGTGAATATTGTTACCTAACACATTCAGACCCTTTTGAAAGCCCAGCTAGAATGGAATTTGTTTAAATGAATTCTCTAAACATCAAATCTAAGTGTAAAGCTAGGAGAGAAATATATTTGCATGATCACTCACAATGCCTGTGTTTGGGGGTATTTGCTTTACATGTTTAGACAAACAAACTTAGCTTTGTTAAATGCATATATTGTTATATATATGCATTATATATCAGCATGTATCAGTTATATACTGATGGAATTGTAGCAAATGTACACACACAGTCCTTTAGTGTTTCTACACATACGAAATATTAACTATAAAGCTGTTTGGTGTCATTGAGACTGATGAACTGTCCTCAGGAACTTAAAATAAATTTAAGAAAAAATAAATAAACAGAACACAAAATACTATTGTTTTCTAGTACTAATAGATGAAATAGCAGGGCCCACAACTCAAAGTACAGTGATATAGTGGGATATGCCATTTTTCCAGAGATTTCCTTTAAGACTGGTTTAACAGTGTTAGGTCACAGGTTAGTGTGTCAGAGTGGAAAAGAGAAGTGATTTTAAAACATATTTATTCAAGCAGAATCCAAGAAAGCTCACATATAGTACACATTCTCAGGGATCAAAGCACACAGATAAGTATAGGTACTACTACAAGTGACTCAGAGCAGTAAGAACAGGACTAGATCTTCTTGGAGCCCAGGGAAATAGGGCTAGGTATATTCTTTGTGACTAACAGAAGGGAATCACAGAAACTGCTCATTCTGTTGCAAATTCTCTCTTTAATAATAATGAGAAAAATGAAGTGCAAGATATGCCAAACCAGTAAAACAACTGAATCTGAAAGGAGACATGATATATATGACTAATTTGTCATCAAAAACAAATCTGGAATGTAAGTTCTCATTTAGGAAGTTTAACATTCAATAGCCAATCCTTTGGCTTGTCCCTCTTTCAAAAACGCCAAATTACCCAAAAGTAGACCGGTCCATCCCACTGGAACACCTCTGAATTAACTGGACTTATACCAGGTTTTTGTTTGGCCACACAAATGGCAGCTAAAGCAAAAGGGTCTAGCAGATATCAGTAATGTGATTTCATTAAAAATTTCAGATGAACGTCCATGGAAAATGTTGTGTAGTATTCCCACAGTCCCACTTGGCTTGTTTCACTTACTTCAGTAATGTAGAACTCAATCTTGTTTTAAGAAACAACTGTCCTCTCCTATAATATGAGAAATATTAATTTGTCTAATGTATATTAAAAATATTATTAATCAAAAAAATCTGATGTCTAGATTTTTTCCAGATGAGCAAATACTAGACTGGGATTTCTCAGCGTTGACCCTCTCCCCTGTTAATTTTATTGAGAATGCCTTTGTTTTGTTTGCAGGAACTCATCTTTCTCCCTATGAGTATGTAAAAGGTCATATGTTTCCACGGTGCCTCTGCCAAACACAGGCAGAAGAAAGGGTCCTTTGAATAATGCTCACTTTCAAGTGCCCTAGTGTTTCAGAAGACTGCTTATTTTGTTGCTCTTTTTTTTCTTTTTTTTTTTTCTTGTTTGTTTTTAAAGTTAGTATAAAAACTGTCATCTTAGAACTGTTGCTTCATTTGTTCTTTTCTTGAGAATACCTACTTTCTTCTTTGAAGAGCCCTAAGTGGTAAGTTTTCCCTGGTAACATATGTGCAAACCCAGATTTGCTATTAACTTTGCCTTGGTGTTAGGGCTGTCTCTTTTATAAGTCTTAAAGCTTATAAGAATAGCCAATACCCTTATATGTGATTACAGTATATATAAGAAAACAGGGGATTGAGCCGTAGTAATGTTAAAGTATTCAGGACAACCACAGGTTAAAAGTAGAGATATCATTGTTGTACCTGCACTCAGAATTAGGAATTACAATGCAAGGAACTAGGGAATATGATAACTCTTTGCTGTTTATTAATGAATTTGCTACTACTATTATTTCATATATCTTAGCTAATCGTTTGTCAAAATGACTCAGAATAATATCCTGTTAGCTAGACTGAATCTTTGACCCTCATGGAAAGACACATCAACACTGCAAAGTTTCCTTTGACACCAAAATAATTCTCATTATCACATTTTTTCTCAAATTGGTTAGACATCTGGATCATTCACTGCATTTTTTTTTCTGCATATTCAAGTTGATGAGGTCTAGGCATAATGTTATTTCAGTTTCAAAGAAACTTGGTCCTTAAACTACTGTAAAGTTTTTATTCCAAGCCAAATGTTCTCTAGAAAATTTCACAGGTTGGGGAAAAAAATAGCTCAGTCTTTTTACTTTGAAAGTCAATAAAAATGTTGCAATAGTAGCACACGTACAAATAAAATACATTTCATAAAAGTCATGGATATCAAAATCATTGAGATGCATAAAAGCAGATTTCTCTTCTCAATAACCACAAGCTCCAGTTTGTCTGTAGAAATTACCATGTGGTATTCCTGCTAAGCAAGAAAGCAGAGAGATATCACTTATTCCATTATGGCTCCCACAATTCCACACTATGAGTTTTATTTAGGAATAAAAATTGGAGACCTAGGACATTTTTCAAGGGGCAGACTCAGGGTAAGGTATGAGAAAAGGAACACACAAAATATTCATGCAAGACAAACCTGTTCATCGCATGAGTGTGTGAATTAGGCCTGGTAGCAGTAAAGCCCATAAAGTGTTTAAACATTCAGACAGGGTAGGTCTTTCTGGTAAATGCTTGACTCTCTCTCTCTCTCTCTTTTTTTTTTTTGATTTCACAAAGTTTTGTCCGATAGTCTTATCATGTCTCTCAAGAGAGCATTTTCCAAGGAGGCCCTTGGAATCAAAGGTAGTCCCTTTGTTTCTCACAATCTGACACGCAAAATTTGTAAAGAATTAGAGCAATAGTAAGAAGGATTGAAATCTTACTATCTTCATATAGACATCAGTTAAGAACACTTACTTAACAGTCTTTTCTAAACTATGCTGGGACTAGAACTGAAACAAATCCCCTGACAGTCAAAAAATTTCCCCTTTTAATAACGTATGGTTGTATCACTGTTCAGCAAAACATGTAAACCATATATGTTTCCTACATCACCCAACATCTCTATTCAAGGACTCTCCAGAAAGACCATTAGTTTTTCACTGCCTTTTCTCTAGAATAAATCTTAGGCAACTGTGACTTGGGAGAAGCAGAAAATATACATATATATATATAATTATATATATGCAAAAAAAAAAATCAGCTTTAATTCTGTAGATCTAGGAATTTTCTTGTATTCGTACAATTATTCATGGGAAAAGATAAATATAGTTTTCCCATAGGGGCTGGAAAAAGTCAGGGGTCTGAAAACAAGACATTTATTTCCTGGAAATTGTGAAGGTTTCAAAATTTCTTTTTTATTTCTCAGTGGGATGAAAATGAAGCATGTTCATAATCACATAGAGAAAAATCCTTGAGAAAGATCAAGAGTCAAAGAAGCGTTGATAAAGGCACGCATCTGGTTCTGCTATGACTGAAGCAATTGTCTTAACCACCGGATTGGCAGTTATTTCATTCATTTCTCCACTGAGACTCTTTTCCTTCATAGGAATAATCTATTATTTGTTGCCCTGTGGCAGAGCACAGCTCTAGTACCAGAAGTTCTTAGATTTCAGAAAGCTTCCAGATAAAAGTTATGTCTATATATGATCCTTCAGGAAATTTTGCTGTCAGAGTATCTGCGCTTTAATGAAATGAAGTCTCTTTAAAAAAATCCCGCCAATCCTATTTACACAGAAAAAGAAAAAATTGTCATCTATCTATTCACTGGGACATTGCAAGGAAATAAGAATTTTCCTATAGACAATTTAATTCAATATAAATTGCTCTTGCTCCGAAATTGCTGCACTACCCTTACTATACCTCAAAATATTTCAGGGGAATGAAAAAAATAGCTAGAGGTGATAGCAAGGAAAACCCTTCCTGGCTTAGAAAAATGTTCTCCTGCCTTTTCCAAGAACTGTCAGTGAGTAACGCACAAAATATGCTATGACGAATCTGACAAAAACAGACAGGAATCAGAACTGTCTTTGAGAACAGAAGTTTGAGGGTACTGCTGTGTGGGTAACCAAGGTTTGGGATAGAAAGGAAAAACACAAAAGCAAGCAGATTTATTTTCCTTTTCTTCTTTATAAGTAGGCTTGATGAAATTATTAATTGCAGTCCCCCAAATCTGTTTGATTTTAGATTTCATGGCTATTTACTTTCAGGGGAAGACCCTGGCTTCAACAACTTATGATACTTTTTCATCATTTTACAAACAAAATAATAACCATAAAACCTCATAAAACAGCAACAAATTTGGCTGAAGTTACATGTGAAAAATTAAATACACTTTTCATGAGATTGCACATCTGCTGAGGAAAGCTAGAAGTTCTAGTTCTATCTTATTTTATGTCTCAGAATTACATATGCAGTTGTAAGACTCTCATTCAATACAAAATCAATAATTTATATAAAAAATCCTGCGTATGGCTCTCTACTACCAAATAATAGATGAAAACTGACAGATAAAAGCCCAGCTTCAACAACATCTCAGAGAAAGATACTGTGTACATGCAGGGCGCCAGTTAAATCTGTTCTCCGGAGTATGTACTATACTGGAGCTGGAAGACAATCTCAGCTGAGGAAAACAAAAAGCAAAAAAAAAAAAAAAAAAAAACACAAAACAAACAAAACAAAAGCACACCCTAATTTTTAGTTTTTGGCAGCAATAAATTAATTAAGTTGGACTCCAGATAAGAGGACAAGAAGGTCACAGGACAATTTAAGACGCAGTTATGCTTCTTTCTTCCAACCGCATTTATGATCAGATTGGAAACCTACAGGGAATGTTATCAATAAAATGTCTTGGCCACTTTGCAGTCAGAAATGTAAGATTCATGGGAGAGAATCCTGAGATTACAGAGAGAGGTAGAAAGCAGGAGACTAGTTCTTGCTGTCTGGTGTAAAGGGTACTCTCCGGGACTTGAATCCTTGTCCTCATGCTTTCATTAAGCAGTCTTTGGATAAAATGCATAGGTAATATTCAGAGCAGAGACTAAATGTCAGACTCCCCATTTTCAAACACACCTTCTTAACCAGGGGCTACAGTGTCATGCATTCACTCCTGGGCTCTCATGACTTTCATTTCTGTCTGTGCATACGTATTGGGTCCAGCTGGGATGGAGCTCCTCTTCTGAGCAGGGGAAGTGAGAGAACGGTTGTGGTGGAGATCAGATGCCTAGCAAGATAAAACCACTACAACTTTGTCCTACCTTTGATAGCAAGAGTGGACATCCCACTTTCTCATTTCTGCCTTCACTAGGGCCATCATATATCTTCCTGAGAAGTATGAATGTGGATCTCTTTAGACTCTGGAGGAAGCTGAGTCCACTTGTTGTGCTCTAATCACTGTGTGACTGTGAAGAAAAATGGACATTTCTCCATTTCTCATAGCTTTGGTTTCAAATGAAAGAGACCATAACTGCTGTACTTTATACTGCATTCTGCTGGCATTGTATATGAGCACATTTTTCTAAATAGAGTGCCTCAGAGACGTAGATGTTGAAATATGCAGCCAGAATGGAAGAAGAACCAGACATACATGCACATAACAGACTCCCAAACCAAACTGTACTAGCCTTGCCCCCTATAGCCCTTGAGATGTTGCTTCTGGGAGCCATTTGTCCTAGACCTTACAAATGGGTCTGCATGGGTTTTTAATGATCAGATTCAAACCCAGACATTTGACCTGTAACTGGAGCTTTAAAATCATCAGTCTGTCTGGTCTACTTTTACAGCGCCTAACTAGTCAGGTGACATTTTTAATGATTCTGTTTGTTGGAATTAGAAAACAAATTCCCCTTGAAGTGAGATTTGCCCCAGTTCCACAGGAAAGCAGGATCCCACAGGCAATGGTTTAGTATACGAACTGAAAGAAGATGCAAAACATTTCAGAAGCTTGTATTTGTTCATATTCTTCTATGAAATTTCTTTTAACAATTGCAAAGTCCAAAAGGAAGAGTTCTCAAATGTTTGAAGTATCTAGGCCTATGAGAATTTTTCCCCGTGTCTCCTGAATTTGATGTTCTATTTAGATCATGTTGGCATCACCTTTTCAAACAGTTTGTGTTTTGTTTGACAAGTTCATTTTTAGCAGACAAGGCAGCAGTCAGAAAACTTCTGTATTAGGGCACCCCTTGCTTTCTATATGCTGTCAGTAGAAAGAGTTTCTCTGCATCCTACCATGTACAAACCAAAACATCAAAATGTGTCTTTGGTCCAATGCACAGCTCTGTCCAGACAGTGAAGTTCAGTTCATGATTTGCATTAACATTTTCTTAGAAGAGGAATGATTTAAAATTTTTTCCCTTATCAGACTACATTAATATTTTATGTTCCGCATACTTTGGTTTTCTGTTTTTTGTTTGTTTGTTTGTTTTTGTTACCCTGGAATTGGTCTGAATTTCTGGGAATATAACCCAGAGAAGATGAACAAAATTCTTGTATGTCACCTGAACCTATGTCAGACTTCATTAGTATGCAGTGGTGCTGATACCTATCTTGCTTCTTTCTGAGGGCCTGGAATTCACACAAGATGTGTGCATATGATAGCTGCCAATGAATAGCTAAATTTCATGTTTGCTTGTGACAATCTGCTTTGAAAAATAAAAGTATCTTAGCTGAAACTGTACCCAAAGACAGAGGAAATATGTTGGTTTAGAATAGAGGTTTTTTGTTTGTTTGTTTGTTTGTTTGTTTTTAATGTTGAAAACATGTGATGTATGAAAACTTCTGGAAAACTAAGACCTGAAATCTACAGATGTGCAGTACTCCACTACAATTGTTGACAGAATAGAAACTTAAATTATAAAGCTATGTGATTGCTCTTCTCTACATATCTGACTTTTGACTCCCAGGGCAGCAACAACCAATAAAAAGAGAATTCTGCAATTCCACAGTTGACTATAGCATAGAAAAAAAAAAAAAAAAAAAAAAAGACTATTCCACACACTCATTGCCTTCTATTGGAAAACAGACTACTTATTTAGGTATATATATATACATACATATATATTAACGTTTGCTGATGACTTTTGCAGAGCAGTTCATCTGTTTTGTGTCTGTGAGTAGTGAGCTCATCTGTTCATAGCCTTTATATAAACACGCGGGTTTAGAAATAAACAAATGCTATTCATTGAAAGAATACACATCAACACAAGCACCTTCTACTATATCTGCCCTCTCTCTGCTGACCGTATGGAATTAAGTTAATTTAAGTACATTTAACTGAACTATACTTAAGATTTACAAGGAACAGCATTGAGATAATAATCATATGAGTAAGAGTGCTTACTGAGATCAGAGTTTAATTGTTTCAAGCCACTCAAACACAGAAGGCACCATTGGGGAAACAAATTGTATTTGCTTTTGCTTCAGAGAGGATGAACAGCTGAACTGTGTTACCCCAGAGGTAGAGTAGTAACAGTATGCCCCAGCGGCTTACTCTCCTTTGTAGACTTTAATCCAAAGTGCTGACAATAAATTCAAGACCACTGCAAACTATTTAAGGTTTTCCACTCTATGAATTACATGTGTTTCAAAAATGCTTATATTGAGGCACCTTGCTCTCCTAATCTTGAGAAATAAAGGGCCTAATTTTTGGTATTTGTGTTCACCATACATTCAAGTAATGGTATTTGGAAGGTACTAAGCTTTGCTTCTGTTAGATGCAGACTGACATTTCAGAGATACATGTAAATTCAATTTAGCTAATTTATTTTTAAAACGTATATTTTACCTGACTTCGGACAGATGTGACTTTCCTGTTGATGCCCTTATGGCAGAAAGGATGGGGCCTGTGGAAGAACTGCCTATCCATTTTTCTTCTCTTCTGCCTTACCTATTGATTTCTACCATTATATTCTTTACTTTCCCCTCAGCTGTATAGACATAACTTCTGGAGAAGCCATGCAATAAATGGGATCAATGAGATGACCTGGGCTAAAAGTAAATTTTCCTCCAAGTTATTTTTAACACTTAGTGCACTACGGTGCAGAAATGAAATTGAGGAGCAGAGAGTCCTTAATGCAGCATTGTCACTGAAATGCTTTGTACTGTGGAACCACGGATCAAAAAATGTACTTCCATGTAGATTTCATCTGTCAACAATGAGGCTGTTTTCTCCTTCACCTTGTGTGGCTACTGTGCTGTCTACTTCTACCCTCTGCCACAACTTAATATCCTATAAGTTACATTGAGGCAGTCTCCTCTGCTGTCTTCTCTCTCTTTTTTTTTTTTTTTTCTTTTGGATGCTTTTCTTGAAATATTTCATTGGCACACCAAAGAAGGTAGAAAACTAGATGAGAAATATAGATGAGAAATAGACAAAAATAACAGATAATTGGACATATAGGCAGTATTTCACTCCATATAAGTAGGAAAAGCATACAGTGCTCCATTACTCTCACAGCACTCTTCCCATTTCCTGGACTTTGACACCGGTGGTGTCACCCAACAAAACAGTAAGCAGTAACTAGATACAGAAATCTAATCTAAGTCTTGATATGATATGCTGAATTCCCTATCTGTCCAGTTTACTTTGTAGGGGTTTGGCCACAGCTGTTGAAATAACACCTTAATTTTCAGACAAGCCTTTCTGCTTTAACAACACAATAAGCCTTTGGGAATAAAGTTATTGGAAAACTTTTTTTTTTTTTTCTTTTGTGTCGTGAATTTGGCTTGGATTCAATTCACCCAGGTAATTTAAAAGCAGACTGTTGAAATTATTTGTCATGCCAAAAATATTTCTTTTTTTTTTTTTTTCAATATAGTTGTTTTAGCAAAATCAATTTAAGTGAAAACAAAACAAAATTAAACAATATTAAAAAAAAACCAAAACTTTGGGGTTTGGTTTAAATGTGCAGGGTCTAAGACCTTGTAATCTTCATTGCCATTACGTGTTGAAACAGAATTAATTCACCAAATACCTTATACAGAAGATATTTAACTCTGTGGCCTATGATTGCAGTTTTGTTTTGTTTTGTTTTGCTTCATTTTTTAATTTAGACTAAACTTTGGAAATACATTTTTTTTTTCTCTCCAATATTGCTGTATTGCTCTATTGTAAAAGTTTATTTCTTATGAAATATTCTTTTCTTGAAAACATCACAGATGATTTTTAATGGAAAATTGGAGTGGAAAACTTCACAATAAAAAATATTTTCCTCTACTTTATGTGGAAAATGCTTTTCTGAATATCTACGGCGCCCATGATAACTTCTTAATTATATTTAATTTTGAAGCACAGTGAGAAAACTTTGTTTCCTTAACTGCTGTAAAAAAAAAAAAAAAAAAAAAAAAAAAAAGTAGGGAAAAAACAACAACAATGACAACAACAACAAAAAACAACTATTTCCATCAGTCACCACAGCCAAACACTCTCTTCCAAAGAAATTAAGACATCACACTGCCCTTAAAATTGGCTGTAAAAATGGCATCTTCTAATTTAAGAGCTCTATCCTCTTTTATTTAATAAAACTGCTTATTTAGGATTATATCTGGTTAGGATTATTAGTTGACAGAAACAAATTCACAACCTTGTTAAAACCTTTTAGCACAGCAGAAAGAACATAACAGAGCTGTCATCTTTTCCATCTTGTAAGGTAACACCTAGCTTGTTTACAAAATTCTGAGCAATTATGTGTTGAGGAAGTCCACTTAAGACAACAATTACTGTTGGAGAGATTAAGTGTTTTTTTTTTTTTTAATTATTATTAGTATTTTTAATTGGATGTGGATGATTAAATATTAGAAAACATGAGTTCAGCTTGACTTTCAGATTCTCAGGTCTGAGTTTGCAGCACTAGCTGTTATTATATTAACTTGTAGCTTGTGGTATTTGAAGGAAAATAACCACAGGCAGGTCAGCACTATAAAATATTGCCAGTATCAGTTTTGTGCTTGCATTTGTGAAAACAATTGCACCATTTGAGTCCTTGCTAAGAACAAATCAGCACTGGAAATGCAGTTCATTTTGTGATAATACAGGTTATTTACAAAAATAAACTGATAGTAGTCTTACACTACTATCAAAAAGTGTACCTTTGTGTGACTTTGCCAGTAAAACTTTATAGAAATGTTACAGCAGTACAGATGAGCCATAGGAGCCAATAAACAAGAACTTCCCAGGTCTTTCATAAGCAGTTCCTATAGTATTGTTGCACTAAAAAGGAGACCTCTTTTTTGGGGCAATGAACAATAGGGGTAGGTGATATGAAGTCCAAGCAAAGCTGGTCAACAGAAAACTTTCTTATAAGTCTTAAGACCTACTATCTATAGACTATGAAAACAATGGTACAAAACTTGGTCTTGTTGAACATGGGATACAAATATTTCCAGTCTTTTTGCAGTCAGTCTTCACCAACTTCATGGAAGTAAATGAGATATGGAGGTAGTTGCGTCTTCTTCTGGATGTTAACCCCTGTCCACTAATTGCCCTTTCCGTTTTTTTTTTTTTTTTTTTTTTTTTTTTTTTCAGCCAGAATGACTTTTTCTCTAGTCTCCTTGTGAATAAACTCAGCACAGTTGTGCCAGCCATACTCCAGTGCACGTCTCTGCAGTGAGGGCCAGGCAGCTGTGGTTTCTCCCTGGAGAAGGCTAGCCATTTGTCTAGGAGCTTTGGAAGGGGGTATATAGACCACATCTTGGAAAAAAATGCCAGCTACATGTGATGGCTGGGAAAATCAGTCTGGAAAGAGAATTAGGAGTACACAACCTAACAATGATTCCTTTAATATGCTGTAGATTGGTAATGTTTTTGAACAAAGTAAAAGAGAATAGCTTGGAGTGCCCGTGGAGGAGGAGGAGGGAGAGACAATGCACTTATTGTCCTTTAACAAAAACAATTCTAAAGTGTACCTTAGCAAAACTCATGGCTTGAAATCTTTTTTTCTTTCTAGTTCAGGCCCGATGCGCAGCATGTTCCCCTAGCACTCCCCAGTCCTTAATTGCATGTACAGACAAAGACTTTTGTGCTGAGCACATTTTTTTTTTCTGAAAGGAGAAAAAATTGTTGAATGTTTGAAAAGCTGATTGACAAGGATTTTTTTTTCCCTAACTTTTAAATGTTTTCAGCAGTGCTGCCCTATAGCCTTAGACAACGCCACTGACCCTTTTACAAATCTCTGTACACATTGAAGAGTGAAACTTTATACACAGTTAAAAAGAAGCTTTTTGGCCAGGTTTTGACAGCTGTTATTCTAAAACAATGTTTTGGCTCTAATCAAAAATATGACTTTATTTCCTTTTGGGTTTCTACCAGAAGCCATATGACTCAGATAGAAGTGGAGGAGGGGTGGGAGCAAGAAGCTTGTTCAGTTGCTTTCCCCGTAGAGCTCAGACTGTGCAAAAGGAAATGACAAAGGAATTGCATTTATCCAGGTTGTTGATTGTATGATAGGTGGTCCCTGAGATACTATGTGAAGAAGTGAAAATCATGCACCACAAATTTATTACGAAAAGTGAGGTCCTGAACTGTAAAACTGGGAGATGAGACTACACTTTAATTTTCTGCTCTTCTCTTTGAAAAATAAAAAATGTGTTCATGCATAGGGTGGTGCTTATATTGCTTTAAGAGACAGAATTTGAACCACCAATGGGTTCATGAAAGACCCAGGTGAAGCTACGGCAGGTGTGAGATAATCTGTGCCCTCACCCACATATGACATTATTAGCTTAAGTTCCTAACTTACCTTAGTGGGGCCTCAGCTTGGCTTTTGACCACAGGCAATTGCTGTGGTTGCTTTTGCTAAAACCTGTTCTGGTTAGAGATCATATCAGGGAGTTTAAGAGGTGATCCAAGCACGTCTGTGCTGGGCGGGCTGAGCCAACACCGCCTGAGTCTGTAAGAGCTCTGAAAGGCAGCAGCAGTGGGAGCAGGAGCAGACGTGTCTGAAAGGTGACACAAGCTAAGGGGTCTGTGAGAGCGTACCAGGTTTCACTGGAAAACCATTATGGCTGCAGTGTGTGGTAACTTTGAAGTATAGAAAATATTTCTGTAGGAATTTAAATAGAGTAGATAAGTACTAGTGATTGCTGGGATTTCCAGAGGTGCAGGAAAATGAAATCTAGTGCTTATTATGGTATTACTTACACTAGACAACACAGGCTTGACATTCCCTTTTAAAGGCCCCTTTAAAGTATTAAGCAAAAAACTTTCAGTTGAAGCTTACATCTGAGCTGACATCTTTGAGACCTAATACCACCAAGCTTTGTTGAGTCTGTCACTGCTGCGCTAGTAATCAGACTAGCTGGCTGAATTCTGACCATCTCCCCCATATACTACCAAGGGAAATATTGCCACACGAGCACTGACTTCAGCACTCTCTACTCTTCTTTCACCAAAATATGTCTGTCTTGAAATTCTCCGTCTCTGTAATGAGCAAGTAAATTCTGGATGTAGGACTTGGAATATGTAAACAGATATTCTTAGAAAATATGATGAAAGAAAGAAATAAACTATTGGTTTCTCTGCAGTAGGATGACAGCAAGACATCCTTTAAGAAACAGTGCATATGTATGATATTTGGTATGCGTGTAAATGTCAATATATGGATTTGTAGCTTGAAAACCTGATTTTAAGACACATTATCTTTTGCAAGTTATAATAAATATGAAGAATGTGAAACTGTGGACAGAGGGCATACATGTGACAGCTGTGAAAGACACATTTACCTACATGGAGTTTATGAACTATTTAACTTTGTAAGGGTCATCATTATTAGTTGAATAACTGCTGATCCTGCAAAGTGCTTTGCATGACTGAGCAGATGTGCATCATTTTGAAAAGAAAAAATACTGAATTTATAAATTTTGAAACAGTAAAATGGGTACAGGTTTGCATTCAAATTTAAGAAGAATCCAAAATCCATGAAGTATTGAACAATTTTTAACTTATCCTCTCACAGTTGACCCTGCTAATAGTCTGGAAAAAAAAATAAATAAAAATTAAAAATCCTTCTGAAGTTGAAGCTTTGCTGATGAAACTATTCCTCAGTATTCCTCATTTGCCTCATTTACAGGGCTTAACGTGCAATTTACCATCTATTACATCATAGCAATTGTCAATATGAAGAAAATTGTAATAATATATTTATAAAATTTATATTATATATATTTATATTTATATATAAATAAAATATATATTTATATATATTTATATTTATATTATATATGTTTATATTTATAATAATAATTAATAAATGGACTGCCTCTATTCTTTTAAAAGAGATATGGTCCGCTGATGTAAGTTTGGTGAAGATATTTTGATATCAGCTCCCCTCATCTCTTATCTTTGACAGAAAGAGGATGTAAAAGAATTTACCTATAGGAAACAGATAGGAGCTGGTGCAATGAAGATAGAATGGGTAACCAATCTAATTTATGAGAAACTCATTAGAATGTTCTGTTTAGTTCCTTACCTCTTAAACTTACAGTACAATAAATACATAAATTCAAGCAATAGCAATGCATCCAGTTTATCCACTTAATATATGCAAAACCAATTTATTAAGCAATTTATTTTATGAAATAATAGAGAATTAAAGCAAAATAAATAAAGTGATTTAAGTAATGCAGCAATTCATAGCAGCTTTCTAAGAAGTGGGCACACTACATTCAAACATAACACTTTTTGGAAATTTTCAAAAGACCTTACTTCCTTCATTTTTCTAAGTCTTGCACTATTTTTGCCAGCTTGATAAATGCCAGCAAATTTTATTTTTGTCTTCTAACTTTTGAAAGAAAGACATTTGAGAACCTCACTGGATATCCTGTTCACATCCATTTATTTATTTATTTATTTTTCCTGCCATGATTCCAGCTTAATTCTTTAACTATTAGTTTGACAAAATTTCTCAATATATCTGGAATAAGTTTCATATAAAGAGACTTTTTTTTTTTCCCTAGGTCTTCATGTTTCCTTTGCATGCCAAAAAGCCAGTGGTACATGTGCCTTCGAATATGGGCTTAGAAGCAAATATTCTTAAATCCCTATGCTTCTTCCACATGGACCCTCCATTGCATGTGACAGTATATGCATATGTAAACTAATTTTTACGTACTGCTTAGATAAATTTATCTATATATCCTTGTCCTTTGTCCTTAGAAGACAACTTTCAGTGAGGATAGCTTCAAGTCTGTGAGGGAAGTTGTCTTCTAAGTCAACATACATCTTCCAGCTCTGCAAACTGAAAGACTTGGGCCAATTTAAGTATATCAAATTTTATATGTAGAGATTAATAGTTCATGTTTATGTAACTACCTGTTCAAAAATGATAGTATTCCATTTCCATTCTAGTTCTGCAAAACCAGAAAGTACTGGCTAAACCACAACATTACGAATCTAGCCAGGTCCATCTAATCCAGTATTTTAAGTCAGAGGGTAGACAGTTGGTGACGGTTATACAAAAGAGTTATTGAAGCCTCGGTGTAAGTAATTATACATGAGAGTGGAACATTTTTCCCTTCAGGTAAATCCCACCTTTATCTCTATTAATTATTGTAATACTTAAACACACAAGATATATAATTAAAGACACAAAATGCAATTTTTCTCCTAAAAGTGACGTTTTTTCCTGCTAAATTACTAAACCCTTATATCCTTGACTTCGTTTGCCAATGAAATGTGCATCCGAGTTTTTTGCTTGCTCTTTTAAGACAACATTCATTATTTTCACTAAGTGATACAGCAATCTAAACCAGCTATCTTTTTCAGATATTTCAGTTAAAAAATAAGAGAAGACTAGGGATGTATGTGTTCTATCTAACTCTTTCTGTTCTCTTCAAGCTATTTTGTAACTATTGTGATGACAGGGATCACAGTCTAACTGAAATTTCTATTAATTATGTAATTACAACAACATGCCTTTCATTTTAAAAGTAATTTTGAGTTTTTAATTCACTACAAACATTTTTTTCATTGACATTTTAAGTAGTAAAAACAAATGTTGTGGTATTATATTCATCCAACTCCTCTTTTTTTTTTCTTTTTTTAATCCTAAAACGTGGAGGACAAAACACTCTCCAGAAGAGAGACATTCAACCTTTTACCCTAAGTCTATCATTTATCCACAAAATATGTGTGAATAAGGAAATTAGTGGCAGAGGTATATGACTTCTCTCCATATTTTGGGAGGGGGAGGAGAACATTGGTCTTTTAATACAGTATTATATATCCTCTAAAGTCTGAAATGAGAAGCACCATCTGGAGGTAAGATACAACTGTATTTTGCTTCCTTTATAAAACTGTCTGCTGAAGTAATTCAAAAACGGGCCTCATGCTGACTCTCCTGTAACATCTTTATCACTCTCCTGAACAGAGACTAATGATTATGATGTTGTTCTTGATGTTTATCAAACCTTTCCTTAAACACATATGTTACGTGATGTTATTAAATGTTAAACACAGTGAACACAGACTCAGAGAGGATCAGGGGAGGCAAAGGGAGTCCAGTAACCTCTACAGGACAAACAGAGCACCCTGACTTGTCTACACCTAGGATCATCAAAGGAGAATGATAGTATTATTGCTCTGGTGGGAAAGCCATTAAGAGGGGTCAAGGGAACACTGTGCAGGGGATTATGATCCCATTTAGGCGAAGGGAGCTTTTTGTGGGGTGTCAAGAGAGTGAAATTTTACATTTGTATAAAACTTACTATGGAATGTTTTAAGGAGACTTTGGAAATGTGAGAGTTATGGGATGTTTAGTGAAAAACGTGGGGAAAGGGAGAGATGAGTTTGGATCAGGGGGGACAAGATATGGTACAATAGAGGGACCACTGAAATGTAAGCAGGCTGCTGTTCAGCAGACTTCTCTGACAGCCTGTGATCACTGAAGTCTGTCCTCTACTCTTAATAAATCTTATTTGTAGGTGTTTTCCGTGTGGATACACTCTCTATTCTGTATATGTGTGAACTTTGACAAACTTTAAGTGGCATGAGCTAGTGTATAGGACAAGAATCATAGAATCATTAAGGTTGGAAAAGACCTCCAAGATCGTCTGGTCCAACCGTCAAGAGATTTGAATGCCAGCAACTGGAGTGAGCACTCAAGGTCTCACAGGTCCATGGGTCAGCAACAGGAGGAGACCAGGGTTTGAGGGCCAGCAGCTTAGGCCATAATGGACCATAGGCCATAATAGGCCAGCTGCTGAAAATGTCCATGTTTTGGTATATGCGTTCCATTGTTAAGAGCTTCAGTCCTGATTAGCAGGAGAGGAGGAACAGGATGGTGCCATCTGCACTCCTCATGACTGTGTGAGGGCCACTAGTGTCTGTACAGGTACTGGTACAGGTACCATGCTCTGACTGTGCTAGGTCTGCATAGCCAGGTACGTGTATGCGTGTGTGTGTGTGTGTGTGCGTGTGCACCTACTGGGAACACCAGTGAGGTGCTAGTGAGGTCTGGTTGAAGGATGTGCAGCAGCCTCACCCCCGTGGGGCCAGGACAGACGAGATCTGCTGGGGCCTGAATCCCACAGGGCTCAGCCGTCTTTGACCGATGACAAAAATGTACCCTCTAGGCATTCTGCTTCAGGCCTTCAGTGTCTCTAATACTAGAGACTTTTCCCAATGTCTAACTGCAGCTGAAAGTGACTGTTCCTTACTCCAACTACTATTGGCACTAACACAGATAATTCCTACTTCATTTTGCTTCTTTTCTTTGCGGGAAACTTCAAGGAGAGGACAGATCATTCTGGAGACAATTAATGAAATTTAAGTAAACACAGAAAGACTGCAGTGGTTAACTGAAATGTTCCATATTTCTCTCCAGAGAGCTGTTGCCAGTTTTTTGATATTTAATGTTTTCCAATGCACTCTCAGCTTCATGTTCTGTAAATTTAATAGACTTAGCCTATGTTATATCACCTATTGTTAAATACATTGAGCAGGCCTGGACTGAGGCCCAAGTAAAACCTTAGTGAACTCCACTTGTTACATCCGGACATCCTGGCAGTAAATCATTCCCAGATATTCTTTGGGTACGCTGCAGTCATTTCATCAAGACCATAGCTCCCTGGCTTGGCTATGGGAATGACACCTGAGAGAATATCAGAAATCTTATTAAGGTTCAGATGTATGACATTGCTGCTTCTCCTCTGCTGCCTCTATCCTCTTACCCTGTCATTAGAAAGAAATTAGATTAATTTGATAAAATCTGTTCTTGACAAATCTGAGTTGGCTGATGGACAACTCCTTTTTGTTATGCTAAAAGCTGTTGCACTAGATGTGACCCCAAGTCAGGGAGATGTTTTGCTAATCAGCCAAACAGAACTGGGAGGAAGGGCTGCAACTTGACTAGCATCTTCAGACACTTCATCAAAAAATATCTGCCATGGCATCCAACTCACTCTAAAACTGAGGCATGTGGTAATGAAATATTTTACCAATGGGTTGCAACTGCAGGAAAATAAAACTTTGGTCAAGAGGCAGAAACTTGTATAAAAAAATGAACATACATAGTAAATTTGGATTGCTTCTAAATCAATCCAAAGAATCCCACTTAAGAGCATAATCTCACAATAGCAACAGTTATTGATGTTTAGTATCATTAGGTTTTAATCAGCTTTCTAGCAAACACCCTGATTAAGTGTATAATTTAATTAAATGAATTCCAGTTACAATTTTTTTTTATTGAAAGTTTGAACACTGTTTCTTAATTTCTCTTCTATTGCTATCATTTTTAAATCTTTCCCAGTAATTGTACATTTCAATTCTGAAAAAATGATTCTATCATGCAATGTATTAGAAAGATGTCAAAATAAATTGCAATTGAATCACATTACTTTAGAAGAAGAAAATTTCTGTAATTTAGTTGCTGAATGAAGCCTAGGAAACTTGGGTTTATTTCTTCTCTCCACTACCAACTTCCTCATAATTCACGTAAATAAACTGGCAGGGCCTCATGTTACTGTGATTTACTATGTTCAGAAAGTTTCATACTAATGAAAGAACCATGTGCTTACCAAGACTGAGGAAGGAAAGATAACCTCTGTATGTGAAAATTTTTTTGGCTAGGATAGACAGGTGTATACTTCCTATGGAACAATGGTTTTGTTCAGTCATTTTCTAGCTATCATTAGCTTTTCCTTCAGGGCCAGATTGACTCATAGGTTCATATCATTGTCTTTCAGACATCCCTGACTTTTCCACCCCCCCTCTTCCACTCCCCCCCCCCCCCCCCAACATATTCTTTCTACTTATGGCTTTCTAAGGTGACATCAATCCATCTAACTTAAAGGCCTAATTTAAGCACAGCTTCATTGAAAATTTCAGTGCCTGCCCCAGGGGAAGTAGGGGTCATGTAATTTGATTAACATAACTGTCTTAATTGAAAACCAAACCAAACCACACCTAATTTGTAGTTACATACCTATTAGGAAGATGGCAAGTACAGTGGTACAGAGAGTAATAAGCAAGGTTAACTGGCTCAATGTGAATTCTGTTTCTTGGAGGTGGTAACTACATTTTTTGTGAAAGGTTTTGAGGTTTCTCTCACTTGTCATTATTCTTCTTCGCATTTTATTTTATTTTTTTATTTCTATTTTTTGTAGGACAGATGTATAGCAAAGCGACTGACAAATGAGTGTCCTAGCATCATTAGCATGATTTAGCAACATTAACTTTGTGGGAAATGAAAATAGAAGATACTCTGCAAAGTTATTCCACTTGGCTGCAACAGTCAGAGGCACAAATACTGGCACCATAAGTAAAGAAATCAACAATATTTTCTTGCAACCTAATCACTTTCAAATATGAAAAATAGTAGTAATAGGAGAGGAGAAAGAAGAGTTAATGTTTAAGCATCTCTTACATCTAGCCAACAACAATGTATCTTACAAACTGCAATCTTGTGATATTTTATATGACTAAAACTATAGCTTCATGGCATAGTAAAATTTAAATGTAAGAAAAAAAAAAAAAAAGTGTCCAAATGTGTTTTATCAGGAACAGTAGAAATATATATATATATTTAAATATAAAAATCTTTAAAGTAATTACAGATTTTTTTAAATTACAACTCACCATGTTCTATAACATCCTGGAAGATAGTACTCGGACAAAAACATGTCATTGGCTGGAGAAGTCACTAAGTCACTGCAGTGGAATACTAATATAATTAGATTTCTCATTCTTTTATTATTATTATTATTTATTTTTTGTCAATTCCTCATAAAATTGACATTGTTTATTCAATTTTTAATAATAACTATTTTCAACAAAGTTCAGATTGCAAAATGAAAGCAAAAATCATCTCCCTGACTAACTTAATTTTCTAGCTATAAAGCTAAAGTTTCCACAGTTAAGGGAGTCGTGGGACACAGTGAAATTTTTAAAAAATAGTAATCTGAGTACATAAATATGGTCAATGGACATCTAAATCTTCGTCTTTTGTAAGTGCACTAGAAAAGGTATTGTCCAGGTCTGAATGCACTGACAGACATAAACACATATTGAAAGAAGCAGGTGAGTACTGGTCACAAAGGATACACAACCTGAAGAATTTATTAGAGTTTTGCAAGACTTAAATCATCCCAAGCTTGAGTAAACCAGAAATAATTATTTATCTGGTGAACTGTTTACTGTGAAATATTTTTGTACTTGAAAAACACTTCCAGATTTCATCATCTGCTAATACTTCAGCTATTTGTCTTTCTTCTTTTATTGTTTGTCTCTCCAAGTCAACTCAACATGTTGTTTATAATTGCTGACAGTCTCTCTGTCAGATGTACACTATATCCCTCCCAAATCTGCTTTTATCTTTTACACAAAATAAAGCTGCTCTCACTACAGCCTCTAATGGCTGTTAGCCAGATCTCAGAACCAATACTTCTCCCTTATCTTCTTTGACCTGTTTCTCTGTTCATCCTCCCTTGTGACTCATTTCTCTGTAACCTCATTGCAAAACCAAACACAATGATTTTCTTAATATGGATGACTCCCAGATGTGTGCTTTAGACCTATCTGCTTCTCTCTAGACCAAAAGCTGCTCAAGAAGATAGCTAAAATAATTTAATCATCTCCATCCCCACACCTTCCTTTGATAGGATTCATTGCTTATTTTTTCTGATCCATAGACTGTAGGTCCTCTTATCTCAGACCCCATTGTAGGTCTTTTTGCTTAGGTTTGTCCAAATATTACAGTGTCTATCAGAAAAATTTGTCTGAGAGCTTTGCTGTCTAAACTTTCAACTAAAGCATGTAACTACTCCAAACTCAAACTGTCTTGCATAATGTCTTCTCCTTTGATAAATATCATTATATCCATTCTGAAAGCTGCAATAGAAAACACTTTCCACTAGTCACATAGCCCTGTACATTCTTCCATGTGCTTACTCTTCTCTCTTATCAAACAGAAGCTCCTTGTCTTCACTACAGAAGCTCCTACCAACACCTACACAGAATTACTTTTTATTTAAGAATTTGTCTCTATCTACTCCTTCCAAAGTGTCTGTTGCTCAGAGACTGGCTGAGCATCAGTCTGCTGATGGGAGGTTCTGATTATTTACCTTTGTATCACTGTTTGTTTGTTTGTTTGTTTTTTCCTTCACATACTAAAGGGTCTTTACCTTGACCCACAAGTTTTTCTTGCTTTTGCTATTCCAGTTCCTCCCCCCAAATGCCACTGTGGGAGAAAATGAGTAAGCAACTGTTGTGTGCTTACTGGTGCTGGCCAGGGTTAACCTATCACAGGCGGACAAAAGAGACTTTTTTTTGTGCCCCTCTGATATGGCACCATTAGGAATCCTGCAACTTTCAGCTGTTTGACAGCAAGTGTGTAATTGCAGCTCCAGGAAAAACTGACATAGTTTAAACAAGCTTGTACTGTAAGCTTGAGTATTGCAAACCCAAGTCATGAAAACCTTTTCTCACTTTTAGTTTCAAAGTCTTGGAGCTTCACATTTCACTCTCTGCTATTCCAGAAGTTCAGAGTGAACCAGTGACCTGTTTGGAACATACTGGAATGCTAAGAAGCATAGTCCTGCTTCATTTTTTTTTCCTTCACTTTTTGAAATATTTCTTTTGGTGGTAGAAACAGATAATAGTAAGTAAATAAGTGTTGTAAACACCCATGTTCTTTTCTCATCTTCACCATCTAAATGTTAATGTCATAGAAATAATAAAGTAGATATTTCCAAATACATGCACACTTGTCCAACTTTAAATGAAAAAAATATGTTGCTATTTGGGCAAGTTCAAACGTACTGAGGTTCATCATGGATGACTGGTTTTCCTACATTCCTATTTTTCAAGACTAAGAGATCTGCTTGCCATAACAATTATTAAAATAATAGAAGTAACAGAATGAGAAAATAATATTCGGCATGTAAAGTGTCTGGACTATCAAGCTGGTTAACCCTCTGAAGGCTTTAACTTACATTTTCTGTACACTACTATCAAGACAAAAATCAGAGCAGAAATGACCTGGGCTTGAATCAGTCATTTAGATAAAATTTCACCACTTGCAAAGCAAACATTTTCTGGCAGGTGGCAGGTACTGCAGAATAAGTAGTAATTTTTTGGCAAACTGCATTTGCCAAGTGATTGCCAGACTGTGTGGCCTCAGCTGTCAGCAGTAGATTTTCAAGAGATAAAGTACAATAAAATAATAATTAAATAACAAAACAAAATGAATCCATGCTTTACTGAAGAATTGTAACTGGCATTTAAAACACACAAGCCGTCCAAAAGACAACTCCAGCAGTAGAAACATTAGCATTCACATGGCTCCTTGCATGTACACATGCAAATCCTATCAAGTGCAACTGAGTTCTCTAGGTACTGCAGAATAATGCAGTTTTTATATCAATTTTTGAGTGAACTGGTATAATGAAAATAAATGAATGCAATAAATGCAAAAGTATTAATGGCTTATTTAACTTTATTTTTTACGATCGTAATCATGATCTGTGACATTATCTCAAATTACTGAAGTCATACAAATATAAGATCATTACACTATGTGGTGTATTTAAGTGTGTTAGTATTTTGTTTTTGTTTCAAAAATATTGATACATGTAATTTTAGGTGCTGATGTATGTAATGTCTTAGCGAAATAAAATCTCAATTATTTGAGGAACTAGATTTTCTAATGATAAATATCTGGTCTTTTAGATTGCATTTAAGTTCTCAAAACCATTTTTCTCTGTCCCCGACAATTTTAATAATTTCATTGAAGATACTTCCAGAAAAGAAGCTCTGGACTTTGTGACATCCTGATCAGCTATGTGAACTCAAAGGCAAATTCTGTGCCAATTTTTCAAGCAAAGTCTGTCTGCATACATGATTTGATTCATGTTTGAAGTTCTGACCTTAGAATGAGAAACAAGAATAAGTATGGTGGGAAAAAAAAAAAAGATAAGTTGATATGTTTTGACACAGAAAACTCTCTTCTGCTATGCCACAACCTGAAGTTTGTCCTTCTCCCCATTGCCATAGCTTCTACAACTCATAACCATAAAGATGTTCTGATTTGTGAGCTGACTTAATAACCCTGGGGGAAATGTCACAAATCACAAAAGAAGTCTAAACCAGTTCAAGATCATTTTGCCAATCATTTTGCTATACAGACAAAACAGAAATCTCAACAAAGTAGTAGAGAGAAAATTCTGGGCTGGATCAAGTTCATGATGCTATGCTCTCTATTTTGGGGCTTTCCTGAATTAAAAAGCCTTTTGCATGAACTGTACTGCAAAGAAGAACCTAAATCCAGGACTCACCCCTCCAGAAGAACCTTTTCATTAGCAGAGGCCATGATCTGTGTTCTCCACTAGGCTGCCAAATTTGTCCAACCTTTAGCAGGAAGATAAAAGGTAAATCCAATCCAGTGGTGCATTTCATCCACTTCTGATGGGGCTTTCCTGTTCAGAAAAGGAGGACCAGAAACTCCAGTCACCCACTGTCTAATCTGTTAAGTCAAGCAAATGAGGTGTCTTCTCTCTGGTTTTCCTCAATTACATAAGCACATAAATGGATTTCTATCCATCAATTCCAGTCCCAACAAGTGACAAAGACACACAGGCCAGCACTTCAGTCTGAGAAAGAAATGCAGAACATCCTGTGAGGATGCTGTGAACATGCTGTGATGTTCCTTTTTGCAGGCATAGGATTTCCACTCTTGGTATGCTGAGCATCATAAATCCCACTATAAAGCTCTTACCTTCATCTAGTTGCCTTGCTCAGCACTGTGAATTACACGAGGAGTGCAAGATGCCTCAATGTATTGATTGCCAGATTGGACATAGACCCCTCAGTGAATTTGACAGGTCAAAGCATAAAATCTAATTTTGTTTCAGGGAAGCTATATATCTTTTTCCACTTCAAGACATTTGAAGAAATTTAATGTATTGTGAGAAAATTAGTCTAGGTTTGGAAATCCATTGGCAGGGATCTTTAGTTACAGTAATGATGGCGACAGAACTTGAATTAGCAGGTCTGTATTATGCAAGGTAATATATACAACCACAGGACAATTCCGTATTTATGTTAAGAATCTGTTACTCTTGTACATGATGACAAGCAGTGTTGTTAATCATGTCAAGCGCTTGGTACATCTTATACTTTGGAAAAGCATGACCTTGTTTCAAATGCAACCTTATAATTACAGTGGTTTGTTTTGTGTCCTTGAGTTGAACTTTATGTTTAATGTCTTTGCATCCTCTCTGAGTCAAGGTTTTCAGAGAAAAAAGCATTAATGTTTTCAAAATTTTTTACCTTTAAAACGCAGACAAGTGGCCAGGGATTGAAGGGAGATATTGCAAAATAAATTAAAAACTGACTGAAAGAAGAAACAAACAAACAAGCAAAAAACACAAAACACCCACAACAATATACTGTCAGTCAGGTATATTTAATGGTCTGGAAGTTATTTGGCTCCTTCTGAGTACAAGGGTAGCTATCTGTATAGGATTACAAGCGGTTTCGTCTAAGTATATAAGTATTAGTCTTTGTGTATTTTTACTCATTTCTGATTGTCTGAGTTAGTGGGTACCAATTTCATGGGTAGCTAAAGTTCAATTTAAAAGCACTTAAGTGTACACTTAGCAGTAAGCACTTGCATATTGCCATTGGTTATATCAAAGGAACTATATGAATATTTAAAACTGAGATTATTTTCTGTTCAATTTTGCTGAATGGTGCCAAATTTTGCATGATCAAGCTTCAATTCAGCAGAATCACTGTTATTCGACAAAATAGAGAGCAATGTGCATAACTGAAAATAAGTTCTGGAATTTCCCTGACACAAAATTAGTCAACTTTATAAAGCTACGTTTTTCACTGATCAATTTTTAAAAGTAATTTAAAGCATCCGAAGTCTATGGAGGCTTACATCAGTATTCTGGACCCATTTTAAATCAGAGCATTTTGAATTTTGACATTAGAATTGTGCCGTGAGAGTATGTAATAGAGATGTCAGAATCAAGACTTGAGGAAGTGTTGTTGAGTCTATTCTCAGCACAATTGCCATAAGCAATCATGAATTCGCAGCATTTTCAAAAAAATACATTTTAAGTATGACACAAAGTCCAGCCAAACCACTGAAATATTTCATTTTGATTTGAGTGGTTATTGCCCATACTTAGGTAGATAATAATTTAGGAAATTAAAAAATAAATAATTAAAAATAAATAAAATAAAATGAAATAAAATAAAAACTCTTTTAAAACAAATTGTTATAGATTTTCTATGTCTTGATGATAATTGGCTGCCCAAAACTGTTAGCATAACACCATGAAATTTTTGCTAACCACTACCGCTGCTCTTATCATTTCTGGAAACTTGGTGCATTTTCCTTTCTTCTTTCCAAAATATTTCTGATAATTAAATCAAGCAGACTAGGAAGCATTTCATGTTTGTTTAATCAGGCTTTTTTTTTTTTTTTTTCTGATGAGATTCAATAATAACTTTGTATTTGTGACATCAAAAAGTGAAACAGAACACACCCCATAAGGCTGAGGCTTAGATATTAGCTCAGTCAGAAGACAGTCTTCTTTTCACACACCAAATTGCTGGAATTTTTTCACATTATGATAAAACAAGATGATTTCAATATTGCAACACTAGATGTCATCACATCATGGTACAACATGGTGAAGTGATATTTAAACTCTTACCAGAGTAAGGATGAGTAAGTTATTCAAAATGAATAACTTATTCACTGGATTTTTTTTTTCCATGAAATATTCAAAAGCAGATTACAAAGGTCTGAAGTGTATTCTTGTCCAAAAATAGTCTGCCAGTTTCTTCATGTTTTGCCCCCTATCGCATAATTATGAACTGTTCATTGTGAACTTCAAAATTCACAGTTATTGATTAAAAAGTGTTACTTCTGTTTCTAATTTATTTAACAATAGCATAAACTGGTGAACAATAAAGACAAATGAAAATCAAAGTTGACAGAAATGGAAGTCTGCTACTAAATTAAAATTTCCAGTAGAATTTTAATTTCCATTAAAAAATATTTCAAATATATATTAATATACATTTATGTTAATTTATGCTAGTTATTTGGCTTTCCGTAAAATATTATTTAAAACAGAAATAACAATTTTCCTTGAAATCAACTTCTACCAGTACAGTAAAAAAAAAAAAAAAGAATATTTTTTTATGAATAATGAATTCCTAATAATTATCATCCTTGAGTTTTGCACTTTTCAGTACAACTGAATTCCATAATTTATGCTTTCCTGCATACATGCTCATGTGACTTTGTTAGAAATGACTTTGTTTATGCTGGGCCTTAACTAAGCCTTGTATCAAGCTGCTGCAAATTCAGGTCTCTTCTCTTAAGTTTTATTACATGATAATGTGAAAAATGCAGTGTCTTTTGTAAATTATTTCTGAGGATGAGCTCAGGTCACACCACTGATCTACAATCCCTGGAACAACGTTTAGCAGCTTCTTTCTTCAGCTGTGCTAACTTTGCCATACATTTTGGTCTAGAAAATAGGATGCCACTTTCTGGTGCTCAGTCTGCTTAATAATAGTTGAATAATTATTATTTTAATATTCTCTCCCACTCAGAACCATACTTTCCTGTACTTTGAAAGCATGGGAAATCTCCAGAGATTTTCAGCTACCTTTCCTCTCTTCACACTCTCCCTCTCTTCTCTACCACTTCATGTTTTTGCATAGGGAACTAAAAAGGGAAAATTCTTAGTTCCATAATTTTAGGTAAATCCATTGAAAAGAGATTTTAATCCCAAGAAATCAAAGATTGGAAGGAAAATTTACAAAATTATTGCACCAATTTAAAGGCAACTATATGTGCTTCCTTTCCAGTTCAGTTAGTTAGGTATTTAAATCTTCTGAAATGGATTTGCAAATACTGAAATGGCCATTAATTCAGCATTTTGTCCCACATCTTTCACAAAAAAAAAATGTAATGATAGCTTGAGAAAGGGAAACTGGACCTTGGACTAATAACAACAGCATTACATAGCAAGGCTCATCCCATACTTTTCTAATGTTAGCCTGATTTGCACCAAATATTGTTCTGCATGACAGGCTGAGAAACAATCTCAGCCTAGACCAGACCATAATGGTTGGGGTGCTTTCCAGGTAGGCCCCTGATTTCTTGGATGACTTATCTACCAACACCTCTTCCTCTGTTTTAGAAGAAAAATGAAATTAACCTTCTCAAATGCAGATGCCTGAAGCATGAGGGGAAAAAAAATAAAAATAAAAAATGAAAGGACACAGACAAAGCAGAGATTTTGAATGCCTTCTTCACCTCTGTCTTCAACACCAATGATGGGCTCTAGAACTGCTGGAGCCCTGAGTTGGAGGACCATGACTGTGGGCAATAAACTCCCAGCCAACCCCAAACTTGTGTGGGATTTGCTGTTCCACCTGGATGCACATACGTCTATGTTGCCCAATAGTATTCAACCCAGGGTACTCAGAGAACTAGCTGATGTCATTGCAAGACCTCTCAATTATTTTTCAGTAGTCTTGGGAATCTGGAGAGGTCCCAGTTGACTGGAAGCTGGCAAACATTGTTCCAATTTTCAAGAAGGTCAAGAAAGAAGACTCTGGTAATTACAGATCTGCACTTCAGTGCCTGGTAAAATTATGGGGAGTATTCTGGGAGTTATTGAAAAATATTTGAAGAACAATAAGGTCATTGGTCACAACCAAGACGGGTTCACAAGGAGAAAGTCCTGTTTAACAAACGTAATTTCCTTTTATGACAAGGTCGGCCACCTAGTTGACCCAGTTGATGTAATCCTTTTGGATTTCAGCAAAGCTTTTAATACTGTTTCTTACAATATCCTTCTGGACAAAACGTCTAGTTAGACAAATAAATATTACGATGGATGAACAATTGGATGGTGTGTTGGGCTCAAAGAGTTATAGTAAATAGGTTGGCAGCCAGGCTCTAGTGGGGTTCCCCAGAGCACCATTTATGTTTTCATAAATTACTTAGATGCAGGACTCGAATGCATACTAAATAAGTTTGCAGACTAAATTGGGAAGAGCTGTTGACTCCCCCAAAAGTTAGGCCTGTCAAAGAGATCTTGACAAATTAGCAGGATGGACAATCAGCAACTTCATGAAGTTTAACAAGATCAAATGTTGTATTCTGCACCTGGGATAGGGCAACCCCATCTATGCAACATATAGACAGGGGGATGAGAGGTTGGAGAGCAGCCCTGTGGAAATGACTTGGGGAGTTCTGGCTGACTGCAAGTTGAATACATGTCAACAGTGTGCCCTGGCAGCTAAAAGGGCAAACTGTACCCTGGGGTGCAACAGGCATGGTATTGCTAGCTGGTCAAGGGAAGGGTTTGTTCTGCTCTACCCCATGCTGGTGTAGCCTCAGCTCGTACTGGGTACAATATTGGGCATTACAATATAAGGACAAAAAACTACTAGAGCATGTCCAAAAAAGGGTTATGAAGATAATGAAATATCTAGAAGGCAAGATGTATGAGGATTGGCTGAAGTCACTTTGTTCAGCCCCAAGAAGAGCAGACTGAGGGGAAGCCTCACGGTGGCCTACAGCTTCCTCACAAGAGGAGTGGAGGGGCAGGCCCTGAACTCTGCTCTCTGGTGCCAGTGACAAGACTCAAGGGACTGACATAGAGCTGTGGCAGGGGAGAGTCAGGCTGGATGTTAGGAAAAGGTTTTTCAGTGAGAGGGTGGTAGGGCACTGGAACAGACTCCCCAGGGCAGTGGTCATGGCAGAGAGCCTGCTGGAGTTCAAAATGTATTTGGACAATGCTCTCAGACATATAGTCTGATTTTTGGGTGGTGCTCTGTGGAGCTGTGAGTTGGACTTGATGATCATTGTGGGTACCTTCCAACTCAGGGTATTCTATGATTTTATGAAATTCAGATTGTGAATCTTAGTCTCAGTCAGGGAAGACTTCAGGGAAGGCTTCTACTTTGCAAATATTCAGAAGACCTTGCAGCAGAAGCTAAGGTGAAGTATATGCTTAATGCTATTATTCCATTATTATCAATAGAGAAATGGGAATATACAACTGAGAATGTTCACTGCCTCTTTCTAACAACATCTCCTATCCAGTCAAAAGACAAGATGAAAAAGAATCTGCTTAATTATTTTTAGCAAGCCATATATTCCTTTATACTTTCATAAAATTTCAATTAAAGGAATATATTTTTACTAATTCACCTGCTACTGGAAGTCACTTAATAAACATTTTGTTCAAAAATGAATAGAGAAAGTATGTTAGCTGCTTGATGTTTTCATGATTTGTCACCTGATTGCCTAAATCCTTTAGATTTGTTATTCCAGTAACCATTTATGAAGCTGCATATAAATAATGTATTTAAAGTGTTACAATTTCAGGAATTCAAAATCATGCTATTTATGGCTCTTCAAAATACAAACCTTTGTTCCCAGTCATCACAGAGGGGAATAATTGTCTTTATGGTCATCAGGTATGGAAGGTAGTTCTCTCACTACTGCTCTAAAAAGAGAAGAAAACCACCATTTTATCAGCCTGAAACTTATACTTTACTGCAATAACAATTTGTAACTATCTGCCATTAAACTCTTCTTATGTCTTTGAGCTTTGACAGATTTTTGGAAAACTGGATGACAGTCATATGAACTCTTAAAATAGTAGCTGAAGGATGAGAAAAAAATATAAAGCCCAATCCTGCCATGGAAACTGTGTGGGTGCAAGGCTATTACAACTCATCTCTGTCTGCAAGACACTAACCCTGGAAGAAAGGAGAAAAGAATCGATTCAAAGAAAGAAATTCTTACTCATGATAAAATTTAGAATGATAGCCAGTTTTTGTAGGCACCTTATGTTGGAAATATAAGAGAATACCTTCATAAGTGCTTCTGCTCATACTGTTATTGTATGTACAGACTTAGCCCTCCAGGAGTTTCCAGTCTGATTGCATTTCATGCACTGTTTCAGCTTTACAGCTATCATTTTAGTCAAGCAGAAAAATCCTTTTATTGCGTATTTAACTATTTTTATATTACAATATTGAAATATCATAAAGCATTCCTATAATGATTGTTTCACCTGCTTTCTCACAGGGAATTTAGTGGATGACAAATTTATAGATGCAGTTGTGTTGAATTTATTACTATTATTTAATAAGCATTTGCTGATGGGTTTTGATTTCACCTATGAGTCCTTTACCTTGAAAGAGCTGAGATCATATATGGCTCCTGTCATTTGCCAGTGAAAGGAGTGTGAAGAGGACGGTGTTACTAAATGCCAGAAAACAGAATTCTGAGAGCCATTATCTACATGCATATAAGGGCTACTCTTGTTGTATTTCAGTATTGAATCAGACATGGGGTTAAAAGCACTATGGAACATAATTTTGAATGCAGTGAACAAGAGTTGACATCAATATTGTCATATTTTTATTAAGTTTCTGTGAAATAATAGAAACTGAATTATTTAGTTGTTTATATAAGAAAGGAAAGACCTTTTGATTCAGAACTGCTAGTTTTTCTCTTAGAGCTAATCTATAAGTGAAAACTATTTTCTTGCAATACATTTTTGAGGAAAAAAAAAACGTTGACCATTTTTAATCTTTTAGATCAATTTTAAATTGATTTTATTTATTCTTTTGTGGATTTAGTTATTAATATACTGATATTAATATTAGTACATTTAATATGCTAAAGATATATTAATATACTGTTATCCAATTGCTCTTATTCTACATGCTTTTAACCCATACATTTGTGTTTTCACAAATGGGAATAAGGTGCATAACCTTTTCAAGACTCTTGCTATACAGCTTGCTCTCCAGGAAAAAAGGGCAATACTGAGTATGCATCATGTATACATACATAAGGCACACATATGTAAGGTAGACAATAGTAACTGTATTGCATGAAGCAATTTTATATTTTACAGTGCTACTAATACATCTTTTTAAAGACAATAAGCCCATATTTATTCTTTTACTTATTTCCACTGTGGTAATGGAATCTAGCCCACCCTAATTACAACATTAGAAATAGTTCATCATAATTTTCCTCATTTCATTCTCTGGAAAACCTTTCATTAGCTGCTTGAGAATTACTGTGTAGCTCCTTTCACTGATAGGTTTCCACACATGTTCTACCAATAATGTGGGATGATATGATCTAGGACAAGAAAGCCATTATTACCCAACTATTTAAGGGTCTTTAGTAGCGTTTTTATTCTTCCTTTCTGAGAAGAATATAAGTATTATCCTTCTTTGCTACAAAGGGTCAGCTATTACTCACGGGGAAAAAAGATCCAGGTTAAACAGGGCAGCTTTAAACTTTAGCATTCCAATGAAGACATGCTAGGTCAGTGAACAACTTGCCCTATAATATTCCTTCTTATACTGCTCATACGATTTGAACTCAATAGAGATAAAGAAATAAATTATATAATAATTCAAAAATCTGAGTAAATAGCAGGTAGGAAAATTAAGATGTAGCCTTATGTAAATAGCAAAGAGAATAACTTCCCAAGACATATTCAGAACTATGTAAAACCTCCAAGAGTAGCATACAGAAAACCCTATAGAAAGGAAAACAGACAAACAAACAAAACAAAACAAAGCAAAAAACAACAACAACAACAACAACAACAACAAACAAAAAAGATGGTTGACCTAAACTGTGAGAAGATTGTGCTGACTTCTCACTGACCTTTCTCCAAGTGGAGCTAAGAAGAAAGAAAGAAAGTTAAGATTTCTGCAGCTCTCATATTAGTGGCGTGTGAATGTAGTGGTAGTGGCTGTAGCAGTAAATAACTTACCCTGCTACTATGAACACGAGATGAATCCTGCTCTGTACTGTGGAAAAGAATAACTAAGCAGGTTAAATATACAACAGAATGCAACAACGATATTGAAATGAAAGACATTAACACTGACTTCTCATAAGGACAAAACTGAATGTTCCATACTTTCTTTCTTCTTTTCCTATTCTTTACTTTCCCTATTTGTTTTTGTTACTAATGTAAGACTGATGGTCATTTAAATGCTTTGAGATTCTGGGATGGAAGAATTTCTAACACTACTGCTAAAAGAAATCTAATCCTTAATTGGAATATTCTTCATTTTTTCTGCTATGATGAAAATGAAAAATGTTCAGGCCTACTATTGTATCTCTAGTCAAGGTTGATATGAGCAATATGTGTAGATTTATACAAAGAGTAAGTGATTTTTAAAGAAAATGAGAATAAGTCTCATGAAGAAGGTGTGGCTCACCACCTTTTGGGTGTCATTGGTGAGAAGTGTGTATATTTTTAGTCAATGTTATATAGTAAGTAGGAGATGTGAGAGCGTGCCTCAGTCAAACTCCATGTTCTGTGTCTCATTTTCTGTTTCTTGCTTCTTAAACGTTTTCCTTCTGGATCAGATGAGTTTCAGCCACTGCCTGCCTCTCACTTTCAGGGTTGTTTTGTGGCTAACAGAATAGATTCAGTAAACTCCGAGGCTGATATATTCATGCTGTACTTGTGCCATAGATTATTCATCTTTACAACTAGACCAACTGTCTGATGGAGTAGCAATAAAGACATCAACTCACATTGAAAGTTCCTGCTAAGTTAATGAGACTAAAAAAAAGATATCAGCTAGCAGTGGTTTTGTCTTTCCCTTTGCCCGATAATATTAAGGAACAGTTTCTGAACTCTGTGGGAGCTTACACTACAAAGCAGCACCTTGCACAGCTCGTACAGAGCCATGTTGTCTGTTGATGTAATCACCATGCCAGAACTAATTAAGCTCAGAATGACATTTTCTGTATAAGACAACTGCAAATTTCCATAGAGAAGACCAAACTACAACAGATCAGAAAACCTCTTGGCCTAAATGTCTTTTCATACACAAGGACAGATCTGTCCCACTTTTCTGAAGCATAGGAAATGCATTTTTTCCTTCCAGCTCCGAGAAAATAAATTAGAACAATGCAATCTGTGCAAGCTGACTTGTGATACGAAGGGAACTATCATTTAGGAATGTCATATTCTTAGTTTACCCTTTGTCCTTACATGACGACAAAGTATGGCATGGGCATTTAAAATGCACAGGGATGGTGGGAGATTTTAATATTTTAAGACATAAAATCATTAATTTTGCAAAAAGTAGAGGCTGAAGGGAAATTATCAGTTAAAAAAAATAAAAAATAAAAAAATAGCAGTGTCCATGTGAAAAAACTACCGGGCATTTGCTCTTCCACCCTGTCAGTTTGACTGTTCATCAGTCGTCTGGGCTGCTTGCGCTGATGCAAGAAAGGGACTTTGTAACAGCCTAGAAAGGGAACATGAGTAAGCAATGCTTGGATTATAGACTAGGTTGGTAATACATAGTAAAGTAAAATAAACAAGCAAACAAACAAAAAACAGTATTCATATATACACAGGTATATACATTTGTTTATGCAGAAGTAGGAATAAAATCACTTCTCAGCTGATTCCTTACCGATGCATTATTCCACAGTGGAAATAATACAATTCTAAGACCTTAAGTTTTCTTACAAATTTTACCCAAATAAATTTTAGAGAAGAGAGAAGGGAACTCATGGAAACTGATTTTTTAAGTGATATCAGATAAAACTAAGTACAACAGTTTTCAAGTAACATTACCATTGTTGAAATGATTTTGGTTTTAGTTGGTTGGACAGTTTTCTTCTTCTTCTGGCATTTTCAAGGAAAGGAGGACAGGAGAGGAGAGGAGAGGAGAGGAGAGGAGAGGAGAGGAGAGGAGAGGAGAGGAGAGGAGAGGAGAGGAGAGGAGAGGAGAGGAGAGGAGAGGAGAGGAGAGGAGAGGAGAGGAGAGGAGAGGAGAGGAGAGGAGAGGAGAGGAGAGGAGAGGAGAGGAGAGGAGAAAGGAAAATTGTATATTGCAGCAAGACCTGGTGACTTATAAAAAATATAAATCAAAAGATTTTTGACTACTTCACGAGAGTTTCTGGAAGTGCTTCATAGATATACCCTTCAGATGAGGGACAATAACAGTGGAAGAAAAAAAAAAAAGAATCAAAAGACTCAGAATGAGATAACTAAAAAGGGAGGGGGGAGGGGTGGAGAGAAGAAGAGAGAAAATCGAGGAGACATTATTTTTGTTGTTGGAGGTGTTAGTTTTTTGTTTTATGGTGGAAGGAGATCAGCCCATGAATCTATTAGATACTGAAGTGTTATCAAAGGTAGACTGAAATACATTTTTGGGCCTACCTCTTTTATATAACTCTTGCACAGTATTAGCTTGAACTAGGAAAAACTTTTTCCAAAGAATAAGAACAATCTTATTCCAAAAGCATATTTCATATATGCATGGTCTAACATTTCAAATCAGTTTTTGCTTGTTTGTTTGTTTGTTTTAATTTTATTACTTACTAGTTTATTTTTTGCAAATGTCATTACTCAGTAAACCTCTATTTTAGCTTTCAGACTAGTCTGAGCCAGCTCTGATGGTTTTATTCAATATCTTTATTGACAATATTAAGAATAAAACTTGTTTGCAAACTGTTGTATGTAACAATTCATAATTAATGATGCAGGTCAGCTAAGTTACACTGTATTCTTTCTCACTCTCATAAGCATGATGGAATAATTTAAAACCAGAGTCAGCAATCTTTGGTGCCTGGCTGAAATTAGATTCTGAGTCTTCTGGGTTGCAGATTCTGCATCTTACAAGTGAGAGGGTCTCTCAGCCTTTACCAATTATAAAGCTGCACGGTCACTCATTCTATGCAATTTGTCCAGATGCCTTCTTACAGATTTCTGAGTTTATTTAAACTTTTATTTCTATCTAAATAAATGATAAAACTGTTTACAACATAGGGAACTGAGAATTCACAAATATGTAATTTACATAAGGAACATGAATGCATATTTAGAAAGAAATGTAACTGAGCAGTACAGATGCAGGTAATACAAGAAAAAACTAACCTTACTCTGGATTCTCTTTGCTCCCAGTATTTTGCCATCTTTTGGTCCTCACAGAAAACCCCCTCCAATCTAACAGCCCTTCCACCCCTGGATCTACAAGTTATGTGATGGTGCAAACTATCCACTGGTTTCCTTCAGTGACTGGTATTTTTTAAGGGAGTGTCACTGGTAACTGGTAATGGTGATAACTGGTGATGGGGGTTGTGCACATGGAAATACAGACTATACATAGTCTGCTTTGGCCTCTTGTCACATTATTTTTATTTTATCTTTTTGTGTGTATGTGTTCATATAAGATCATTGAAGAGGTTTAGACTAAGACTGTCAGAGAAATTTCTATTTCAAGGGAGGATGCTAGATGTAAGAAATAATTAGGATGTAAGAAAACTAAATCAAAACAGGCTAATTTGCAAAGTGCCAACCTTAGCTGTCAAATGGTGGCCTACACTGAATCATCTCTGAACCACTTTCTTTGAAGTTCACCACAGAGAGAAGTAATAGACTGTTAAAGGAATTTTGATTTAGCCAAGGATATGCTGCTCTGCTGGTGACTGCTATCTGATAAGCAGTAAATCTGCACTACACTTCAAGTTGTGGGTTCTTACTTTCAATCAGATGAGGTCATCCTATACGCAAGTGTTGTGGGTTAACCCTGGCAGGCAGCTCAGCCCCACACAGCTACTTGCTCACGGCCCCTAGGTGAGATGGGGGAGAGAATCAGAAAAATAAAAGTGCTTGGTCTCATGGGTTGAGACCAAGACAGTTCACTAAGCAAAGAAAAAGCCGCACACAAGCACAGCAGAACAAGGAATCCATTTGCTGCTTCCCATCGGCAGACGGGGGTTCAGCCACCTCAAGGAGAGCAGGGCTCACCCCACGGCACGGTTCCTTGGGAAGACAGATGCCATCACCCCAACGTCCCCTCTGCCTCCTCCTTTCCCCCAGCTGCTATTGCTGAGCATGGCACCACACGGTGTGGGACATCCCTGTGGGCAGCCTGGGCCAGCTGTCCTGGCCGTGTCTCCTCCCAGCTCCTGGGGCACCCCCAGCCTCCTCGCTGGCCGGGCAGCACCAGGAGCAGGAAAGGCCTTGGTTCAGTGCGAGAACTGCTCTGCGACACCTGAAACATCCGTCTGTCATCATCCCTATTTTCATCACAAATCCAAAACACAGCATTGTGTGAGCCTCTACAAAGACAATTAACTCTGTCCCAGACAAAACCATGACACTAAGTCACTTTATATCTCTCCTCTCGGATACTATGACACTCTTCACCACAAAGCCACCAGATTTGCATTTTCTTTCTTAATCCTGGAAATTGCTGGGGAGGACACATAGGCACACCCTGTAAGAAGGAATTTTAATTTCAATACTTTGTTGCATGTGCAGTATTACAAAATAAGTTTAAAGATCTATCTATTCTAGGATTACTCTTAACAGGGACTGACAACAGAAGATTTCACCTTACCTATCCAAAAAGAAGTAACTAAATTGAAAGTAGTTTAAATTCTTATGAACACTTGGAAAAAATAACTAGAATACAGTGATTTTACTGGCTTTCTGCCAAGATGAGGAAAATAGTTGATATGTTTACACTAGAACCAAAAACATTTTCATCATTTGTGTAATTCAAAATTATCTTGATAAACTATTCCATGACTTAGTAAAAAAAGCACACACTTTAGTGAAAAAGTAACTGAAATGTCAACTGAGATATCAAAAAGAACATTAGGATGTCTGTATTTTAAAGTAATGTTGGTTTAACTTCTCTGTGGTCAGTTCTAAGAAATGTATCAATAAGAAGAGGTTCAATTCTATAAGTCAAGGGTTTAAAAACAAAATCAGCCCTGATTTTGGCTTTGTAACTAGAAAACAAACAAACAAACAAACAAAAAACTAAATTGAGTTTTCTTTTCAACTAAAACATGACAGACTGTCTTGCATCTGTAGATACTCATATGCATTTTTATCATAGTCCTTTTAGACCAGCCTTGCAGAATATATGCAGTGCATGTATCAATGTAGAGGTTTTTCCGTCCTGTTTAAAGTGATAAAAGGATCAAATATGGTATTGTTAAAAATCACAATATGGAAATATATATATATGTATAGCAGTAAAAGTGCTTAAATTAATATGATTTGCTGCTATTGTAACATATTTGGAACTCATTCATGTCAAACCTGACAAAGAAAACAAATTTTCTTGGGGTAGATTGGTCAAATGCTCTAGGTATGTTCAGCCCTTGAATGCAGTGGATACTTTGGACAAAAAATATTTTCATACAGAAATCACAAATAGAGGGAATCTCGATCTGACAAAGCATCTAAAATCTCCTTTTAATTCTAAGTTGTTTGCATAATAAACCTGGAAATTACATTTCAGGAGTCATAGAACATTTCCTGGGAGATATCAGAAAAGACGAGCTCTTAAACACTTTTGATGTGATAATTTCTATATATTTTCAGTAGTTTAAGCTTTTCCATGCTACACTTATCTTCCTCTCATATATAACTTGCTCTTCATTATAAGACACTTTGGAAAAAAAAGACTCTTCCATTTTTATGGGGTAAATGGGAAGAAAATACATTTCAATTAGTGAAACCTCACTGTAAACTACAGCTCTGGAATAAATGGTTAAATTGTCATAACCAAATATGTACATGACACACACGATTTGTTTTACACAATTTCTTAGTGAAATGTTTTGAAAACGGCTTTCTGATTAAAAAAAAGAAAGTGTTTTTTATCCTAGACCATTTTAAATTAATAAATATCAAAGAAGTGTTGTTGTTGTTGTTGTTGTTGTTTTAAATTATATTTATTAATTTAAAATGGTCTAGGATATTGCTAAACATTTCAACATTTATGTGAAGAAATGTTAAGGAGAAGCTTTTCCATCAAAAACCCACAAAGTTTCAGAGTCAATGAAATGAGGGTGAAATTTCATTGCCATACCTATATACCAGAATAGTTCCCTATTGACTGAAGTAGAAATATACTATTAACTCACTGTAATGAAAAGGTAATTGATTGATAAGGGGCCTATTACAATTAATTTTCAAGACTGTTAGTCTTGTCCTAACATACATACCCATGATAAATACCTGCATGAGATGAAAGCAGTTTTAAATTATTTGTTGGTAAGTTCCTGTAAATTTTGTAGGATCTAACAGAAGCTCTTGGAAAAATTTACATTGAGTTTTATATTTACATACATATATATTATTTGTCTTATTTTACAGTGATCTGGATGCCAATAAGATGTCCAAGATAGAAAGAAGCTTTCAAGTAATTTTTTGGAATAAAGATCGTACTGAGTTACGTTACATGTGGCAGTACTGTGATATGTTGATATGGTTAGAGAATATTTGCATAGGACAGATGCTTATCACAGCTTTCAACCTGTTTTCGATATCTCCAGTCTTGCTACTTTCACTTTTCACTGCAATATAGCTCAATATACCAAGTTGTCAGTGCATTTTTCTCTCCTCCTTCCTCCGATTTGCTCCTACAAGCTTTCAAGGAATATCAGTAAATTAGAAGGGTTCCTATGAAATACTTATTAAGATGTGTTCACAACAAGATATTTTCTTTATAGCTACTGTAGTAATATTTCCCTGGCACATCCCAACTTAGCAGTCAGATATTCCATTCAAATAATTATCAGTGAATTTTCTACAGCAAAATAATTTAAAGGCTTGAGTTTATTTACATCAGTGTGCAAGAATCCTGTGTCCAACCCATAAAAGACATCACCCTATATAACCATTTTCACATTTCAATCTTCTCTTCAGTTCTAGAATGCATGCTTGGAAGGTTATGAATTTAATTTTTTTATGAAGAATGATTTTTATGACCTCAGCTGTGCATCAGCCAGTTACCTTTTAACATTTTACAAGTCACAGGGAGTTTTCTCCATTTCTATGCCATCAACATTTGTCTGACATGTTGCATAGTTCATCTGGTTCTCTCTGATTTATATAGGTTTTAGGTACCTGAATTCAAAGTGCTTTCTGTTTCTTTAACTGCCTTGATCATAGACTGAAGCTCTTTTACAGGTAATCTTGTGCACATCAAACTACCAGCACACTGGATGCTATTTTTATAGTCCTGAAGAAAAATAGCATGCTATAATAAAGTTAATTATTTTTCTTAGTCTCTTCCATACTTTATCTCTGGAGATTGGTTTGCAAGATGTTTTCCCATAATTATTTTATTTCATTTCAGACAGTTAGAGTCACTGAGTTATCCTATACATGTACCATCAGCACTTCTCAATGGAAATCTATGCTTATACTAAGTAAAATGATTGAGCCTTCGGTTATTAAAAAAAAAAAAAAAAGAAAAAGTAAAAAGACAGTTTATTTCATGCTGCATTGTAGTGGGAGAAAAGAAGCATGGAGAAAATGAGAACTCATCCAAGATGAGTGTTTGGAAAAACACTTCTAAAATGTAAACATTTTACTTTTTCTTACACTACCATCTACAAGTTAACATAAAACTTGGTTACAGCTTGCTCACTAGTCTCTTTCTGTCCCTGCTCTAGAAATGCATCTTAACAAGTAAGTTGACAGGTGTACTTATTTTAGTCATATCTGAAAAGATATGTTTGTGTGATAAAATTAATCCTCAGAATCAGGAACTAAGTAATTTAAATTTTAATAAATGTAGCATTAGCTAATCTGTAAGTATCTTCACAAACACGAAATGCCAGAGGGTGGGTAGAAGGAAGTGTTTGGGATGTATAGTTAATGTATAAATTGTACAGAAAATGTGACACCTTCCATATCACTGGTCCTTCTTTTAAACCCGTATTACTATTCCTGAGCAGTTTGCTGAACAAGACTTTCTGCAAGAGCTTTCTTTTAAAGATTAAAATTGTATAAAACTTTACTGAGCAATGATAAAATTAAACAGCATCTGCTAAAACAAAGCAATATTTGCCAATGTTTGTAGTAAAACTTGAATTAATAACACTCCATTTCCCTGTAAATCTTATAATTAAGAACCAGAAGTGTTAGATGAAACCTAGTTTAATCCTTATCTCACTGCTTCAGACTTCACAGCTTTGAAATAATGCATTATTATATCTAAAATCAACCCATTTTTGGCCTCATTAAACTACTGCTGGAGTAATCAGTGATCAAAATGCTTACATTGACCAAAAGTACAAAAAAATCTCAAGAGTTGATCAGAAATACTGTTTACTTGTTTTCATGGGACATTTTTAGATAACTGCACTTTTTTCTTCCCTATGTAAATTATGTAATTAACTGAAGTCCAGGTTATGGGAAACAAACAAGCAAATAAAAATAAAAATAAAATAAAATGGAGGGAACAAAATGGGCATTTTGAAGAACTTGATATCCAGCTGATATTTTCTTCTTAGTGTTACCACAGAGTCTTGCACTTTCCATCCAGACTCTGGCTCATACCCTGTTCTCACTTTAGTTAGACTTGGGACTGCTTCTCCCACAATTTACATCTTCTAGACCTATTAGACCAGCACAAGTATTCAGCAAGCCATTGATAATGGTCTGTCAGCTTCACTTTTAAGTTTGGTGTAAAGATTTGGAGGTCTATTGACCTTTACGATGTCACTTTTAGGATGTTTTCATTTCCAGAGGACACATAATACGTCATGCTATTGCATGGGTTGTTGCACAAGCTGTGAAAAAAAAAAAAAAAAAAAAAAAAAAAAAAAAAAAAAAAAGATATTCACCTTGTTTTAAGACATTTCTCCATTCACTCAAAATTTAAGATCCTCATTGGCAGGAAGGGAGAGTCAGAATGGCAAAGCACTTGTGTATTATCCTCTTTTAAGCAGATCTTTTTAATGACAACTTCGCTGTTTATGTTAGTACTTGTGCTTTGCATGTTACTTGTATTTACTGTTCAGTTGGAGGATCCTAGCAAGGTTTATGGACTTTATATCAAAGATATTTGGATCATGCCCTGCAGAACACTAAAACACCTACTTAATGCTAAGTAGCATTGCCTATATGGCCACATTTAAAGCCTTATAAAACTTATGTGTTTCTGTAACTTGTTTTGTTGTATCAACACCTTAATTCAGTTTCAAGTGTGTATAACTACTCTTTATAGCAGCCGGTTGTTGATGATTTCTATAGAAAAACAGATTCTCAAATGAAATATATTCTAATGGTCCAACCTGTCAAACAGCACCAGTGAAATCAATGAAGCTATGCTGACTGAAATTTGGTCCAGGAATAATAGACAATAAAACTACAAAACCACAATTCATAAGTATTCTAGATAGTCAGGCACATAATAGTAATCACTGGTATATGCACATCTGGGAATGAATAGGAAAGAAATAACAAATCATCTGGAAACATTTTTATGGAAAGTGCTTACTCAGGAAAAATGAGGTTTACAGTAAGTCAAGCAAAAAATAAATCCACGTGAAAAGAGACATGTGGGTAGGTAAGGAAACTGCCTTTTTTGGTTTTAGTCTGACAGCAACAACTTTAAACACAGTTTGAATGTTAAGGAGTATACTTTTTGATCTCAAGGAACAAGATGGAGTTTCCTGATTCTAGCCAAGAGGGCAGTAACACAGCTGAGCAGAAAGCTCCTTAGGATCCAAGCAGGAGAAGCCAAATGTTTGTCATGGGGCGGTGCCCTGCCACATGTCCTTGGGCATGAACTCTCTGCATAAGCTGTTTGAATCTGTCTGATTAATGGTACAGACCCAATCCTAAAACTGTGTAAACTCGCTGAAGCCAGTGATAAGGAAAAATTATAATCCTTTGATTCAGTTGCATATGTTATTATTTCTTCATTGTGTTTTTGCTTTGCAGTTAAAAATGTGTGTGTCCTACAAGTAGGGAGCATGTATTAAAGCACTAAAACCAAGTTACAGGATCTAGTAGCCCTTACAGCTTCTTGAGTTATAGTCCCTGTTCCCTCACCTGCACTATCACCAAATTCAGGTAAATCCAAATACAGGCTTTACAGAAGCAACACTTCAGCCTGAAGTGATGGTCCACCATGACAGGGAGCAAGCTGGGTGGGTTAATATAACTGCTCAGTAGGATTTTAGACATTTTAGAAAACCTTGTTTCTGCTCTAGCTACCACTTCAGAAGGCACTGAGTATCCTACAGGTTCTGAGTCATACCTTCTAGCTGTCTGATACCTTAGACAGATTCAGGAGTCTACACATTAAGGTAATGTTTCAGGTAAGAGACAAATCTCAGTCACAAAGCTTAGGACTCTTCAGTGAAATCTCTTTGCTTTTTTGACATGAAGTGTCACTAAGAAAAATAAACATAACTTCTGGTTCAGCCTTTGATGAAATATTTGCAGGCTCCAGACTACGTAGTGTTTTTAGATAAAATTAGTATCTCAAACCATACTGATAGTCAGTAAAGATTGTATTTAATAGAGAAATATGTCCCTCCTACACAAAATAGGCAGAACCAAGAGCCTTACAAAATCACCTAGATTATCACACTAACATTTAGGTGGAGCTGCAGAAAGCTCTGGTTTATTATAGATCTGAAATAAAAGTCTGCCATGCACAAATGCGGCAGAAACAAAAGAATGTATCGGTACTCCTGAGCACTAAGTATATGAGGTAATTAATTGTAATTAACTCTGTTACAGTTTAAAAGCTTTTAATGGGCAGGGAAGTGTATGTTTAGAATCTGGCAATATTCACAGAATCATCACTTAAATTCATTTTTCATTAATAATGGTATTAGAAAAGTTTATCTGTTAAATTGAGCATGAAAAAGAGAAGTAAATTCCAACAACATTCACTTTTTTAACTTTTGTGATTTTATGGCTCTAAACAGTTTCAGTTTGTTGAGCTTCAGATCTTCTCCCAGACATGATGCATTTCATCTTACAGATGGCTTTTTCAGTATCCGTTAAGAAGCACTATCTTACAAAGTTGAACTGTACCTCAAGACTTTGTGAATAATATTTGTATTTATGTCAATAGCATAATATTTTCCACAATTGCACATTTCATTCTGCATGGATATATATATATCTTTTTAATTGCTGATGATCTATTAAAATGTCTGACGTTCATCTGAAATGTCTTAGTATCAGTTTGTAGAGTCAGTTACAATCACTGCTTCACACCCTGTAATATAAAGCTGTTGGACTCACAACTAATGGAAGTCCTTATCTAGGAGAGGAAACAAATGCAGACCAATGTGAGATGAGAATTCAGTCTAGTGATGTCTTTCTAACTACTGACTTTACCAACTACATAGTAAACCTATAAGCCACCAAAATGACAATTGGGAAAACAGTCAGGAATGTGAGATACAACAAAACTTATTTTTCCATCTTCCATATACATTGTTGACATTAACTTATAAGTGGATACCACACTTCAGTAGGTTTAGTCCATGTCATTAATCACAGTAGAGCCTGATGGATGTCTGGCACTCCTCCAAGAGACAGGAGAGTGAGAACACTTTATGCCTGTACTCTATTTACCCAAGCTCAATTAAGGCAGTGAAACCACTTCACCTCAGGTGCTATGACACCACACAGTTTTTACGGAGTCCACCCTCGAAAGGAAATCTCTTTCCCACTAGCACCCCTAGCGTGAGTAATGTCAGTACATTTGTGTAAGTAGCTATACAGTCATGCCTTAGAAAAGAGGCTGATTCTCCTCAGCCTCCAGAGTCACCCCAGAGGACTGGAAAAAATGGAGGAAGCAAGAGACAGTGTGGAAATCATAAGCCTTCTTCCCAAGAGCAGCCCTCCATATATTAATGTCTCATGTTATTTGCACATCCTCTTAGCTAATGCTTTTTATTACTAACATTTTAATTCAATAATTAGCAACGAAAATACTCTCAAAGGCCAGATCTTTTTTACAGTGTTTCCACTTTACAGAATTCCATTTTGACTCAGTAAGCTGAAGAGATAAAGGTTCCTCCCATTCATGCCCCCTTGCTCTCCCTACACACCAGGACCATGTTTGGTATGATGGAGTGGTGTTGCTAGGCAGCATTTCTGGGGACGTCAGTCATGAAACTTCACAGCCACTGCTTTCTGGCTGAACTTAATAAAACTAGTTTTTGTTGGTACACATTTCCAGCTATTGCTGCATCTCCAAAGAGTACCAGAGATAACAGGAGTCCATCAAGCAACATGTCGGGCGAACTTGCAAATGCAGGCAGTGTTCAGGTGAAGGTATCCTCCACTCCTTTGTTTTTACAAAGTACATCACTCATCATATCAAAATGCTCCTGAGTGTCTGAAAAACAACAATAATTTAAAAGCAAAAGTGCCAATTTGCTGTACAAATCTTACAGTTTAGCTTTATAACGAGTATCTATCACATCTCAGCCATCTGCAGAAAAGAAAATGTTAGCCACTGTGTGCCAGCCATCAGACAAGCTTTTCTGTCATGTACGTCAATCTGACTTTTTTTTCTTTCTTTTTTTTTTTTTTTTTTTTCTGACACTCTTGTGTCTCTGTCAGTATCATTGGTCTCTGTTTATCTGCTGTGATCCTGAACTTCCTGCACTGTGTGCAAGTCTGCATGGAAGATCTTAGATTTTGCTCCTGCTTTAGGCTGACCTACATTCCCAAAAAGATTAGGCAGACCAAAATACAGTCTTTAAGTTTCTGGGGCACGTCTGAACAACAATAAGCTTCATGAAGATGAACACACATTAGCACAAGCTCCAGTTCTTGTCAGTCTGCTCTCCAGGCAGAGGCTCTGAAGTAGTGGTGTCACTGAGGGGCATGCACACCGCTTTCTGATCTTCCGCCGAGTAATATTTGACTGGTGATGGCTTGCCTTTTAACAGCTTTAGAAAATAACAGTACAACAATTCTGTCAATGCTGTTTTATTTACCCCCAAAAGGGACCCATTCTCCGTTGGAAGTAAGTAAATAAATAAATAAACCCCAATTAGATAATGATCAAAACCTAGATGACAGTTCAGCTCTTTTGTGCAACACAGATGGGAAACAATAGGTTCTTGCAATGCAGGCTCTACTTACTATACCACATTTGAATACCTAATGCTCACTATTGATGCAATTAATGAAAAATTACAGGTTAAATTATAGATGGGACTCCCCAAAACGCATCTGTGGGAATAAACTATGTCCTTTCTAGGGAATACTTAATGACAGTAAGAGCTGGGATTCAACTCCAGGTTCAGTCACCTACATGAGGTGTGTATATAAAGGAGGTCTTCATACATGCTAGATGTCTAAGCTCCTTACACGGTCATGGAGATCTAGTAAACCTAGGCCACAGAGCCTAGGGAGCTCCTGAGTTCCATATAAAGTGGACACCTGCATTTAGACAGCCAAACAGCTCTCAATAATCACATTAGGAGGCATAATTAACACCCACTATTTGTTTGTTTGTTTGTTTGTTTGTTTCAAGCAGAAAGTTTTTAGGAGTTTCAGTGATGGAGTACAGACACAGGATGATACACAAAAGGGAAAAGAAAGCACATGATTATTTTTGGAATTTATTGTTGAGTTTTACAAAATTTATTAATGACACAATTACTATCAATCAGGAAATTATACATTTAAAATTCAATGACAATGATTCAATAAGGAAAGCATAGTATAAGAAACATAGGAAATACTAATGAACAGCTACAAATTTATAAACACCTTTCTGTAATTAACCCCAAGACCCATACACAACTACACCCATGCTTACAGAATCACATGCCCTCCCCATAGCCTTGTCTATATGGCAATCTTTCACTCAAATTAACTAGTTATGACTTTGTTCCTGGATCACCTAGCCCATATGATCCTACTGAACTGTTCCACACAAAAGGCACCCCCACCCTTCAGCATTCACAACCCTATCACTTAGAGAGTACAACTTAGCACTCACAGGTTCCAGATAGGTCAGTACAAGGAAATGGTGAAACTCAAAATGGGAAGAAGTGCCTCTGACAGTATGCCAACATTGCCCCCAAGTCTGGTGTCCACCTCAGATCTGCTGTCAGGTGTCTGTTTGGCACCAGAGATGATATTAGGGGACCCATTCAGGCAGCAAAGCTGAGTTCCCAGCTGGTAGACCTGTCACCATCCCTCATGCATAAGATGAGCCCTCCCATTCTCTTAATTTCCAAGGTGCCTCTCTTCCCCTTCTCCAGTTGCATGCACACACTGACATCTTTACCCTTTTTTTTTTCTAGACAAGAACCCTGCCCAAGGAAGTGAGGTAGATAACAAGTTTTAATTCAAAAACAAAACAAAACAAACAGACAAAAAACCACAAATACACCACACAGTTGTTGTACAGGTCATCCAAGTCATCTCTGACATCTTAAAAATGCAGTTTCTGAGGGCACCCTTGACTACAGCAAATGAACTATCAGAGTCCCAGTGCTAGACAGTCTGTATTTAAGTTCCTACTTTGAAAAGTTCATTGAAACTTTGTTCACTGATCCCACACATTTGACATTTCTTCATTGCCTTGCCTCTGGTGTTTAATATACTTCGCTGGTTCCATCAATGTGGCATCTGACAGCAACTGGTAGACAGCAACTATATCTCACCCAGTTTAGGGAGAAGCGCAGCTCTTTGGATCCTTCTTTCTCTCATGTTCACAAAACACCCTTTGGTAAACCCTCATTCCTCCTCCCATAACTTTGAGGTCTAACTGAACATGTTAGGCCATAGAGACACTTCTCCATGCTTTTTAGTCCACAACACATTGAAGAGTGGGCTTTCTTAAACAAAGACCTGCCAGTCTATTCCCTAGCTGGTATGCAAAGATTACAATTTTAATTAGTGATATTCCCATGTCCCTGTAAAAGTCCCAATGTTGTGTGCTCCTGTTCATGGGCATCCTTAGGGAACTGTTCAGAGGGCTACTCCTCACCAACACATTGAGATCTTCTTTGTATTAGGGCTTCAGGTCAGCTCTCCTAGGACCAGATCCAGCTGTGAAGTGCACAGAGGGGCTGGTAACTATCAGTCCCCAAGGGCAAATCTTTGTCCACTCCATCACACAGCCTGCAGCAAACTCACTGTTTCTCTTCAAGACAGTCTGACTAGAAATGGATGGGGAGCCTTAATGGTTCTACTACCTTTATACAGGTGGATGCTCACATGTTACAGCAAGGCTTCCTAACACATATTTTGACGAGTGTGTAAATTATTCTGTAGCTAGAAGTAGCATACTCCCACTACTGCTTTCTGAGGCTTTCTAAAGAGACAAGCATTTAGTCCAAGTTTTTAAGATCACTGACTGAATTTTGGTAACTGTTATTTGGATTTGCTCTCCCTTATACTTTTTCCATTTGGGTAGTGTCTAGACAAAATAAATAAATAAAAATGAAATTCAAAGCCATCCTCTGTTTCCTCACCTAGTAATAATACCACATCACTTCCCTCACCATATTCTTTCTGAAATAAACACACTTAAATCATTATAAAAGTTGAAAAGTATTCAGAATGAAAAAAAATAAAATAAATCAATCAGTTGAACCAGATAATTCTTGTTTTTCACTCAGAGAAGAGCACAGAACTTTAAATTATCCTGCAAAAGAAAAATTAAGATGGTAAGAAAGTGTCAGCAACCAGAAGAGAGAAGATTGTAATAACAAAAAGCTTGAGAAATACTGATGTTAATGTAGCACTATTAAAATTTAATAAATGAGACAAAACTTCAATTTCCCTATAGAAACAATCTAACATATAGGGTGTTTGTCATGAGGGGGTGCCAATCTCTCATAGATATGACCAAACTCCTGTGAAACAGAAAGGCTACAGAATATTGCTTAAGGGGAACACCTGGGAACCCAGCTGCTGTCCTGACAGGGAATAGGACAAGAGGAATGTATTATGAGAATTTGGTTGGAGGGATCCACTCATCCACTCAAAACAGAGGGATGAAGGCATGAACAGGGAATAGCATGCAGTGAAAGTAAACAGGGAAGGAAAAAAAATGTGTTAAGAAAAAAAATGAACTTTTCCACTGGTGTTAAGAATTGAGATTTTTTAACTTGCCTTGATTTCCTTTGAAATCCTTATTTCTAAACTTACTATATTTGTGTATGGTTTTGGAAGACACTGCTTTGATTCTATATTTTCTGTGCTTTAAAGCCTTAAAGGACTGTCTTGGTTTGTAACAGTGTGTTTGGGAAGAGATAATAGGAAATATGAAACAAATAGTTATCTCTTGTGTATCCCCAGTTGCAATAGCATGTGATCACTATCTTAACTACATTTGTCAGAGTTTATCGATGACAGATCAAGGGCATGATAAATTTTCAAGGCCTGTGTTAGAATACTGTGGGCTATGTGGCTGATAGTCCTCACCCCCAAAGAACAGAACAAATAAGGTTGTGAAAATATCTGTGATATGTACCAAGGTAAAGTCAACATATTTACCAGATTGTAGATGTGTACTGGATCATGTGAAAACTATTCTTTGATCTTGGAGATGTGAGGTTATACAAAACTATTGTATTCAATTAAATTTCAGAACAGAGCTATAAAGAAAGAAATGATGCACAAACACCGGTTGCAAACTTAAAAACAGAGCATCTGAAGAACATATGTTTTCAGGCTGCAAAATTACATCCATCAACCAGAAGAGGTTTTAAGTCTTGTTTTAAAGTAATATTCTAAAAAGGTAGCAGCCAGCATAAATATATATATACTAATAAATAATAACAATAATAAAGCCCTTAGAAATATCATCTGGAAAAAAAATAAATAAAAAATTAAATAGTACCCATAAATTTACCATGTAGACACTGCAGATCCCTAAACAGGAATTTTGATTATAATAAATGATTAACCATTATTAGAAATACAATCTGGTAGCCAGACGGTCTTTTTATGTAGTGCACATGCCAAGGTGTGGTCTGAGCACTGAAGCCATCCAAATACTATCTCTAGACACAGTCTGTCTAAGGATGATATTTCTGACTATAATGGAAAATTTGTAGATGACTGCACACAAAAGAATTAGTGATATTTCTTTTAATACAAAAAGGAAAATAGATAATTGTATCTGAGTTTAAATACGAAAATATGAAATTTATATATTTGATGAAAATCCATGAGTAAACCCAACCACCCCAGTTCAGATTCGAGTCTTTTGAATTTCTGTAGAACTTGCTTGTCAAATTTGTGACTATATAAGTAGATCATATTTGCATGAATGTGAAGTTCTTTCTCCATTTCTGCCTAACTGTAGACACGTACATTTATTCAGTACTGGTTGCCATAGCTCATGTGAGGAAACAGCAGGAGCTGTGTTATTGGGTGGGATGAACCATGAACCAAGGGGTGTTTTCAGCACAGGCTGTGTCCTTTCTTTTGGGGTGCAGCATCCAAGGTAGGGACAGCATGTGTTGGTAGGGAAAGCATCCTTCAGTGGTCCCAGGCAATAAGATAGATGAGTCAGATCCCAGCCAGGAAACCCACACAGAATGAAAGGAGACAGACCCTGAAACAGGACAGGAGGCAAGGTAACCTACAAGGTCTGGGATCAACACCAGAAAAGCAGTCAGTGAGTCAGGATAGCAGAGACAGGGGCAAGCAGTGTCTTAATTGTACAGGCAGTATTACTAATTGTATAGTGTCATCAAAATAAATTTATTCTGTGCACACAAAATTGTTGATTGGGGTGAGTGGATCTGCCTTGACCAGCCTCACCTGGACCCCACCAATTCATCGTTTGCCCATTGCTTCAGGTCTCCATTTAGACAAAACCCAGGAATCTGGTGGGCTTTCACCACCTTGGTCCTGCTTGGGTGCTGTACCCTGGTCAGGATGGTTACTGTTGCTGCCTTTTTGGTTACTTTCTTGTTTGCTGGGAACAACACAATGTTGCTGCTCAGAGACAAAATCCTAATGCTCTGTAGTGTGAGGTGTCTGACTGCGAGTGCTCTGGTGGTCTCACTGCTGAGAAATCTGAGTAAAGCTGATCTAGCCACCAAGATCTTAGCTACCAGGGTTGCTGAATCATGGTTTAGAGGGTAATATTGGTGGTTGGAGGACAGCTAGACCAGATTACCTCAGAGGTCTTTTCCAATTTTAGTGATTGAATGTATCTATGATCTTAAAGAGTCTGCTTATAAAATCTATGCATATAGTTTATATCTACAAGAATTAACCCAGGAAAAGAAGAGGTCATGCTATTCATTAGCTGCAGAAAAAGCTCAGAAAAATTCTTGATCGAGTACTGAGTTTAGCTATTCCCTAAAGTTTAAAGTTGTTGTAACCTTAATTTTTTTTTTCAAAGAACTAATCTACAAAATTCACAGAGTTTTTCAATGACTTCTGTAACAATAAATTCTTCTGTTAGTTCATGTTTTTAAAACATAGAATCATTAAAGAGTGAAAAAGTATTAGATTAGTTAAACATGTATATTTGGAGATGTTGACTATGCATATGTATAAATTATATGTAAAATGTTATTTTCAAATTTAGTACATCTGTTACACATAAAACTTAATATGTCTAGTTGTGATCTCACTCTCTAAACTATTCAGATATTTTCGTTAGCAATCTTCAGATGACCATAACACTTCAACTTTGTAAGAATGATTAATTTAATCAGACTGTCTCCTGCTGAAGTATTTGTGTTCTTAAACTCATCATGAATATTTAGCTTCATAAAGCTCTCCAAGAAAGCCTTGTTTTGTCTGGTAATCATGTGAGGAAAAAAAAAAAAGTGTCAAAATGAGTATCAGGTACTTATCTTAACTATATATCTCTTGCACTAGACATTAGCTGAGTTAACTAGTCACAAACTGGTAATATATAAGTAATATACAACAGTTTTTTATATTCCTATTGAAATACATTATTTAATTGCACACCATTAGTAAGCTATTGATTACACAGGTACAATCATGATTCTTTTTTGGAATTACATTTTCACTTACACCATATATTCATCATAGCTGGTGAAAAGAGGGAGATTAAGATGGCTTTGTTAAAGTTATTACAGTCTTACATTTTCCCTACCTGCCCTCTATGAACTTTGCTTGTGCATGCCTATCAATTCTGAATCTTTAACAACTCTGCTAAAAGAGTAATTGAGGGTTGCCTTTATATAGTGAGGAAGATTAATGGGCTATATAGTGCATATCCTTATTTGTTGGAAGCAGAAGGAAGCTTTTTTTGAGACGACAGGATATGTCATTGTCAGTAGAAAAAAAAATAAAAATGTTTGCATATAAGAGAAAGGTTAGAATGTGGTTCCTTAACTTCTACACATTTCTGTCTTTTGAGATTTTCATGGTAGAATTTCATTCTTATTTTTGCAGAGTTTCATTCGTATTGTACTGTCTTTTAAAAGTGATGAGTTATGCAATATATGTATAAATATATATATATAATATATATATATAAATCATTATATTTCAGGTGTAGTATATTAAATACCTTTGCACAAAGGTACTTAATATACTACACCTGAAACATAATGATTTATAATGACCAGCATGAAACTATGAAATGAGAGCAGAATAGTTCAAGACTTCTATATCACCCAACTTTTTCTCCTGGTAAAAGACATTTCTACCAAATATTATCTTCCCAAAAAGTTTTCCCATGTAAAATTAAGCTAATGAAACTCAGAATGTAGGGATCAAAAAGTTGAAATTGGTGTTCTCTTCTGCAGTGAGCAATTCTAGTGAACACAGGAAATAATACTGGGACTCTCTTCCAGAACAGTTACAGAAGTTTCATTAGCTAAGTAATGATGGTGGGTGTGTAGAAGACACAAGTGTCTTAATTTTCTCTTAAGAGAAAATAGGCAGATGTCCAAACTGTGTATTGAAATATTTAGGTGAAATATTGCCACTGCTGAATTCAGATTACACATTGGTCTCAATGCAGACCAGATATTGCCCCCTTTCAAAATTCTGGCAAGAGCTTTATTTCAGTTAAATGCTTATTATTTTGCACACACAGAAACCAATATAACTACAACAAAGAACAGAGTCCTTCCTTTTTTTTTTTTTTCCTCACTTATCTAACGTTTCATCTAACAAGCAGATTATTTTGCTTTCATGAAATAAAATTAGTACATCGTTAGTGCAGCCCTTGGGTTAAGCATAGCTAAGTCCTAAAAAATTGTTAAACCCCAGGTAGAGAAGTGAAAAAGTTGTAAAAAGCTACAGGACGAGCAAACACTACAGTATTAGCTCTCAGAATGTGTTGTTTTCCAAAATTAATTGTTGAAGAAATCAAGAAATTTCCCACAGGTATCTATACTTAAGGAAGGGTTTCTAATACTTACTTTTTAATATTTATCATGCCTACATTTGTACTTGGATCTCCTCAGTTAGTTAATATACTATTTATGATCTCAAAGAATAAAAAAGTGTGGGAGAAAACAATACCAGGATTAAAAAAAAAAAAAAAGTAATTTCATAGGTGTCTTAATAATAAGTACTATGAGACATAGCAGAGCACAGATGACCAGTTTATCATCTTCATATAGGACATCTAGAAATGGAATTGTCCTTAGATATGCAAATGATGAAGCAGGAACCATTTAGATATTTTGTGTGCAACTCTTCTTAAGTGAAGAGGTAAGGTGATTTCTCAGCTGTGAAGAAGTATCCTCGCAGTTTCAGCCTGGGTGAGTGATTGCTTCCTCTGACAGCTCTTTAACTACAGCTTTGGAAAGGCTTAAAGATTTGAAGCTGGTTTGTATCTAGCCCATTTATTTGTAGGAAAGGATCCAAAGAATATCCTGTTAAGAAATAGAGCTTTCCTGACCTGTCATAAAACACGGCAATTGAAAACAGATATCTAGTTGGAGATCCTTTCTAGTGATAAGAGATCATGAAGCATGGTCTGTCCATGGAAGACTACAGGTAATATGGTATCAGTCATGTTATTTTAATCTCTGTAATGTTCAGAATGAGCAAAGTCAAAGTATAAAGAATAACACAAAACTGTTGTAAAATGAAAATTCTTAAGTTGGAAATAAACTACTTTAATGGAATTATCATACTAGTGGGAAACTACAAAAAAATAATTCTCATAGTTTTGATAATTTTGTTTGTGTAATATCTTTAAAAAATACACACATACATACAAAAAGCTTTTTCTCTTACTCCTAAATCTGCAGTTTCAGGTCAGTAAAATCTGTAAGTACTGACATTTTCAGGTTTAATATAAGGTTTTGCTTCCATCTTTTTAAGATTTCTTTCAAAATCTTATTTCTTTCAAAATCTCATTTCTTTCCCTTGCAGACACAAAATTAACTGTGTGAGCAAACTGGTTGTGTTAGGAACTGAAAGGAATGAAACACTATTAGCACCTAGGGAGATGTGTTTCCAACAATCATCTTAATGAGGTGGCTTTCCTTTGAAGTTAGCCTGACCTGTGGGTAATTGTTTTACACCAGTCCCAATGCTAGGAGCAGCTTGACAGTATGTTAGTCCATTAAGACACAGTGTAACAGTCATGTTATGTGTTTTCAATTAAATGTGTGTTCTATAGATATAAAGCTGTAGTATTGTTAAGCCTGAAGAAGACTTTCAAATGTTTTGAGAATATAGGCATTTCCCTTTTTATCTAGACATAAGTCAGGAGTTCAGATATGTCCAGGTTATAAGTTTGGATTGCATGGTTAGAAAAAAATGAGTAGAAAAGCAATGCACCAGAGGAAATGGGAGTCTTCACGCTGATTTATCAGCCCCCTTATACTTGTGCAGCTTTCCTCTCTCTAAACTGTCCCATTGTCTGAAAAATAATAGTGAGTAACTTTATCTCTCTTCTACATTGGCCATAACTATTCTTTATGTCATATCCTTATACTGTATAGATAAATTTCACATCTTTGGTTATATGAACAAACATGATGTGATTATTATTAAAACTGCAACACCAATCCATCTACTACTCTGATATTTAATGAGGCCTACCTCAGAGCAATATATTTTGTACGAAAAAAATAAACTTCTTCCATTTTGCAAATTTTATTTTCAGCCATGAAAGATCTAAATGAAATAATTCAAAACAAGTCAGTCCAGCTAAGAATACTGCACTCTGATATTTAGATTTCAGGTTTGATTGAAGATGTAAAGAAAAAATGAAATATTAGAAATTCTGGCAGGATAAAAACACTAATGCTAGATGGCTCCAAATGACATCAAGCAATAACAGTGACAATCCTGTAACTTCAACCCTTCCCCTCTCTCTTCCATTTGTATTTATTTTGCTAAGTCTGAAATGCAACCCTGGGCTCTTCAACAATTATAATCTAGGTTAACATACACATGAGTCAGTAATAACCCGAAGTCCGATGAGCTGCCATACCCAAGAATTTAAATACGTGTGTGTGTGCTGGAGTGGAGCCTTATAGGAAATTTTGCTGAGACAGTAATATAAGCAATTAAAAAAAAGAAAAAGAAAAAAAAAAAAAAGGAAAAGAAAAAGGAAAAGAAAAAGGAAAAGAAAAAAAAATGAAGTTGCAACTTAAGATTTGAAATTCATTGGGACACTTTTGAACAGTATGTTTCAATACTTCTGAATATGATATTTTCTCTGTTCCCTCAAGATGCCAGTCACAGCTTCTGAACATTACATTTCTTCTGCAGTTTTGATATTTTTGCTGCCAGCTGTACTGCCTGGTATGAGGTTATAGATGAACTTCTCACTGCTGCTTTGACAGGTTTCAGGCAGAAGAATTGTGCCATCAGTTCTCTTCAAGCCATGCCACACAGCAACAGTTGATGCAGATGGAAAATATGGCCAAAATGAGGATGGAAGTGTTTTAGAACCCAGTTATTAAAGAGAAAATACAAACTACATTTCAAAACATTGCTTGATTTTTTTTTAGTTGAAAAAATCCAACTGGTAAAGAAAAAAAAATAAACAAGCAACAACAACAAAACAACAACATGGGTACAATGTCTGAAAATTCTCTTTTGAATATAACTCGTTATTTTGTAGAATTATAAAAAATAAACTTTGAAATATTTTGAGCAAGAATGTGGCTCTTGAAGATGAGCTTCACTCTTGTGTTAATTTTTTAATTTTGTTAGTTGGATACTAATTTACGTGTAAGAAAGGAAAGCACTAGTTTGAGAAATTTCTGTCAGAAACTTGATTTATGCTTCAGTTTGCTATGCTCAAAGTCATTACCCATAGCTAAGATTTTCAAATGGATCTAAATAAGATAGATGATAAAATCCCTTTAAAATACGTCATCATTATTCTGGTTAGCTCCTATGAATCTGTGCTACACGACTATGTTTCTAAAGGCAATGTGATGTCCAGACAAAACTTAAAACTTAGAACAGCAGATGCCTACTCATAGAGCTGAAGTACCAATTAAAAAATAAAATAAATTATGTTGTCCTTGTTCATACTACCCTAGATTGCCAAGTCTTCTCAGTGAAAGACTGCAGATGTGAATTATGATTTTTTTTTTCTCCCCAAAAGACTTCACTTTTTTTTCTTTGAACACACAGGAAAGAAAAGTAGGTGAAATTTCTTGGTGCTTAAAAGAAGTGCTGGACCATCACAAGATAACTCTTCACAGAAGAAAGCAGAAATTTAATTCCTCTTTCTTTCATAAGAGATTGGATTTTTGTAACACCAAGTCAGCCAAATTTATTGAAAAACCTCCAAACCACTGGTAACGCTATTTTTATTTTTATTTTTAATAATATTCTGTATTCTCTTGAGCTAGCAAGTACCTAGTTGTCATGTATACAGTATGAAATAGAAGTAGTAGTTGATACAGTTCATTGATAACTACATCAGCCAATTGCCATACTCACAATAATAAATCATACCATCCAGAGTTCTACCTTACTCCTAGGTCAATATTGTATCTCCCAGTGACATTACAGAGAGTTCCAAGGCTAAGGAATATCAGTATTCGTAGTGTCCCACACAATGGTCTCTTCACAATGTAGATACATTCTGAGTATTTCAAGGATGTATTTATATTTAATTTGATGTTAAACATATCAGAAATATTTTGAACAGAATGGATCTTCATGTGAATTCCTTCTTCATCCAGACTTGTTACTGTTGGCTGTCAGTGAGCAGTAAGAAGATGAGAGGACTCTAGTAGGCTCTACTACAGGTGTGTTGAGATGAATAATAATCAAGCTCAGAAGCAGAATCTGCATTTTCCCTGCATTGCAGAAGATACATGTCCTACATGTGAAGAATTTACTTTTCTGTTCCATATTCAATACAGCTAACTTAAGCAATGTCTCCTGTAGTTTCTAAAAATTTGTGTTAAACTAAAAGAATGGTACTCCTTTTTCTTTCAACCATATAATGCAACTTAAAAACAGTGGAGGAGATTTTGATTAAATGTTCTAAACAATATCACCTTTTGGAAAGGTAGAGACATGAAAACTTTTAGGAAGAGCAGTGAAAGTTTTGGAAAACTCATTAGTAATTGAAAAGAGACTGTAATCTTAAATGGTGTTTAACATAGACTTTAAACTCTGGAAAGCTGTGGGTAATCCTTACCCACATAAGTCATTTGTATACCTTAAAGAATGAATGCCACCTATTGTAATAAATATAATGCTCTGTTCAAACTTACTACATTATTTCAATGTTTTATTTATTTATTTATTTATTTAGCAGCTTTTACCAAAAAAAAAATATGACATCTGAAAGCAAGTTAGCCTAAAAATATGTCAAGAATAGAGGGTTTTAAAGTACCAACTTGGAGTTCTATGCAGGGAACCCCCCTTCCTCCCATCCATTGTTTGCACACATTGAAGATCCTGCTGAGCCTTCTTTTCTCAAGATGAACAACCCTAGTTCTCTCAGCCTTTCCTCAGATGTTTCAGTCCCTAAATCACCCGTGTCCTTTTGCTGGATTTGATTATGAGGTGTCTACTGTTTATATCAAGCTGCACACTATTATTTGCCAACATGGTCTACCACTTTCTCACTTGATAAGAATTCTTTATGTATCTCTGCCATCGTTTCTAGTTTAAATTTGTCCTTATCATGTTGGTAACCCTGCTGGCAAAGGTTTTGCTCCACTTGATTTGGTGTGTCCCCTCTTTCCAGCAGTCTCTGATCCTCAGCAAGGGTCCTACAGTCATAGAAAGCAAGACCCATCTGCTGACACCAGCTGCATAGGAAGTTTTTGACCCACAGAATATATCCATTCCCCATCAAATCCTTCCCCTTCACCATCAGGATCGAGAAGATACCACCTGAACCCCTATGCCCTTCACCATCTACCCCAGAGCCAAGTAGTCATAGCTAATACATTCCAGGTCTTTCCTGGCACTATCATTGGTGCATATATGAAAAAGCATCAGGGCTCTGCTGTTGTCTGAGTGCTGAAAAGCTTTGGCAGACTTCCCACAATGTCCCAGACCCACCCCTAACCAATTAGCAAATCTGTCCCAACAGGTCAGGTCATTAGTTTGCATCTCTGTCCCCTGCAGCAAGGGCACTGCTGTCACTTACCACTTATTCCTTGTGCCATCAGCCATCATTGCCAGTCTGCATATGGAGCATTCTGGTATTGTCATCCAATCAAATTTAATTAAATCAGACTAATTCTGAACAGTCAGGTTGAAGGAGTAAAAGGTGAAGAAGGGATTGATTCCTTGTCCAGATCTCACCAAAAAAAAAAAAAAAAAAAAAAAAAAAAAACCAGCATCATTCATCACTAGAAGAATCAGAATAAATCAGACAAGGTCAATCAAAGAGAGAGAAGTAACAATTAATTCCTAGGGAAAATCTTATGCAATGAATAGCCAGTAACAGCCCTTTTTTGAGTCTCTAAAGTCATGTTCTAGGCCAGGGTCTCTTCAGTGTGAGGGTCATGACCTCTTCAGAGGTCACCAAAAGTAATCATAGAGTCATGAAGCACTGACAATTTATTACAATTGCTGTAAAGAAAAGCTTACCTTTCCACTCCCAATATATCTTTCAACTTCAAGGCCAAGTGTCAATCTATCATGAGCCTCTCAAAATGTATGCACAGATAACTCACACAGTCTTGTCACTGTTAGTATGCACTGGCATTTTCCTGGTGGTTTACAGGAAATGCAAGGGTTTCCTGGCATTCTGCTTGCTTGTCTCTTACTTCACAGAAGCTGCCCTGGTATTCAAATAATACTGATAAGAGAGGAGAGATGCATCTCTGGGAGTTCAAAAGCACAGATGAGGCAGAATCCCACAAGGGAATAAACATGAAATAGTGTGACATGTGGACAGGCTATGGTGAATAGCATAAGGTTATAAGATAACCTATATAAGATATACAACTTCATGAAGAAGTCCCAGTCAAAGTGAATCAGGAAGCAAAATAAATTGCAGCCAAGAGGGGATGGCAAACTGCCTGCTCTGAGTATGCTTGAGGAAATAAAAATGTGCCTTTCCAAGATGATCAGCAAATCCCAATCTCATCTTTGCAATTCTGTTTCTGTCACTATTGCCAAAGACAGGAGGGAGGACTGGAAAGAGAGAAGGCGGCATTTCCCATCAACAGTAGCTCTTCTGAACCTCTTTTCTGGCTGTCCTCCCTGGTCCAGACCTGAGATTCACACTCTTCCCCTCACTAAAGCAGGACCTCTTCAGTTATCTGCCAATTCCTGGTAACTCAAGAAAAGTAGGGACACTTGCATGCGAAACATTGGTGTTAAAGGTGGGAGATTGCACAGAAGAGAACAGGGAATGGGAAACAGGAAACAGGGACTGAGATGGGAAGAGACGAAGGGTTTTCAGGAGTGAGGAACAGGATAGAAAGAGGACAAATGGACTCAGTTACCTTCCCTGAAGCTTCCTGACTTCTTGGCACCTTTCTCCACTCCTCCCCATGCTTCATATTTCTCCCCTGTCTGCACACAGCTGCAACTGCATACATTTTTTTTTTTGGAGTTTATTTGTTCTAGCCATGGGTGGAGGAGGCTATTTCCATGTCCAGGTGATTCAGTTCAAGTTCCCATTGACCTACATGGACAAAATAAAAAATAAAAATAAAAAAAAAAATGTTTTGCTTTCACCTGTTGCACTTTCCTGTGCACTATTTTTGTTATTTCTCTAAAGATGGCAAATGTTGTCCCAATTTTCAAGAAGGGTAAGAAAGAAGACCCTAGCAATTACAGGCCTGTCAGTCTCACGTCAGTGCCTGGTAAAATTATGGAGAAGATGATTCTTGAAGTTATTGAGGCGCACCTGGGGGACAATGCAGTCATTGGTCCCAGCCAACATGGGTTCATGAGGGCTAGGTCCTGCCTAACAAATTTGATTTCCTTTTATGATAAGATCACCCATCTAGCTGACTAAGGGAAACCAGCTGATGTGATCTTTTTGGACTTCAGCAAAGCTTTTGACATGGTTTCCCATAGGATCCAACTGGACAAAATGTCCAGCATGCAACTTAACAAAACCATCATACGATGGGTGAGCAATTGGCTGACAGGCAGGGCTCAAAGGGTTGTGGTTAATGGGGCCACATTTGGCTGGCGGATGGTCATTAGTGGGGTCCCTCTGGGCTCCATTTTAGGGCCAGTCCTCTTCAATGTCTTTATAAATGATTTGGATGTAGGACTAGAAGGTTCTTTGTGCAAATTTGCTGATGACACCAAACTTGGAGGAGTTGTGGACTCTGATGAGGGTGGAAAGGCCTTGCAGAGAGATCTGGACAGATTGGAGAGCTGGGCGCTCACCAACCACATGAAGTTTACCAAAGGCAAGTGCCGGGTCCTGCACCTGGGACAGGGCAACCCTGGCTGTACGTACAGACTGGGCAATGAGATGCTGGGGAGCAGCCCCGCAGAGAGGGATCTGGGGGTTGTGGTTGACAGCAAGTTGAATATGAACCAGCAGTGTGCCCTGGCAGCCAGGAAGGCCAACCGTATCCTGGGATGCATCAAGCACGGCATCGCTAGTCAGTTGAGGGAGGTGATTGTCCCGCTCTACTCTGCGCTGGTGCGGCCTCACCTCAAGTACTGTGTGCAGTTCTGGGCACCACAGTACAAGAAAGACATTAAACTGTTGGAGAGTGTCCAGAGGAGGGCGACGAAGATAGTGAAGGGCCTAGAGGGGAAGATGTATGAGGAGCGGCTGAGGGCACTGGGCCTGTTCAGCCTGGAGAAGAGGAGGCTGAGGGGGGACCTCATCGCAGTCTACAACTTCCTCGCGAAGGGGAGTGGAGAGGCAGGTGACCTATTCACTGTAAACACCAATGATAGGACCCGCGGGAATGGTGTTAAGCTGAGACGGGGGAAGTTTAGGCTGGACATCAGGAAGAGGTTCTTCACCGAGGGGGTGGTCACACACTGGAACAGGCTCCCCAGGGACGTAGTCACTGCACCAAGCCTGTCTGAATTTAAAAAGCGATTGGACTGTGCACTTAGTCACATGGTCTGAACTTTGGGCAGACCTGTGCGGTGCCAAGAGTTGGACTAGATGATCCTTATGGGTCCCTTCCAACTCGGGATATTCTATGATTCTATGATGCTATGAAGATCAACAGCAGATTTTTTTGTAGCATGAAAAGTGTATCTTGAGCAGGTACTATCTGCTCTGAGAACAAAATACCTCTTGGCCTTTTAATTTACTTTTGCTGTTCCCTTTCAGTTGTCACTCTCACACAGTCTGTCACCCTGTTGTTTTTTGGGTACCCAAGACAAGGCACCTTGATGTTTAATCATTTGCTGCAGTGCACAATAGCTAATTGTCTCAGCAGAGCATGTTAGCTACATGTTACCTTGCAAAACAGGGCTCCAGATACCTTATCATTGTTCTTGGGTGTGCTCCAGACAGTCCACTCCAGCAGAATAACAACACATAGGAAACAGACACAGACAGATAATGACAATCTGAAATGTCAGAAATCAAAGGAACCAATAAGCTGAGAAAACGGCATAAACAAGCCAGTTTTGGTCTAAAATCATATTGCCTTACCAACCAATCACTGAAGGCAACGATCCAAACTGCAGTGTAAAAGAGATTGTAGAGAGTTGGCATTAGACTCTCAGCAGGCTTTGGGACTGAAATCAGAGACTCTTTCAGAGTATTAGGTGGCAAGTGCTTAACTTGGGCAGACAGACAAGATTTGTACTAGGTTGACTTTATATGGTCTGTTGCAAGAGATTTGGATGAAGAGGCATAAGGGAAGATAGAAATTAGATTGAGTACTTCATTTGTTCCCTTGCAGCCTTAGTAGGGATCTAGTGAGTTTTCATACAACACAGTGAAGTCAGGAAGAGGGTGGAAAAAATGCTTACATCAACAAGCATTGGAAGCATTGGTCAAGCATTGGAAGGGGCTGCCCAGAGAAGTGGTGGGGTCCCCATCCCTGGAGGTGTTTAAAAGATGTGTGGACATGGCATTAAGGGGCATTGTAGATCAGGCTGATGGTTGGACCCGATGATTTTGAAGGTCTTTTCCAACCTAAATTATTATATGTTTTTATGAAAAAACAATTTAATAAAGGAGACAGTGTAGAATCAGTTAAGGCAAAAGTCCCACAGCAAATGATATGCTAGGTATCCTATGTCTAGCAAATAAACAAATGTCTTCACAAATCTTATTGCCTAAAAGATAATAGGAAGTGCTGGAGGTTGGAATCAGGGTGTATCTTGAAAGGTAGTTGCAGCTTTGTCACTCCATAAGTGTTTTTTTTTTTTCATCAAAATGATGAGATGTAATTTATGAAAGTAGAAACTTCCTGAGTAGGCAAGACATGAAAATGTGAGTCTTGTACAGATCTCTGTGTCCACATTCAAACCTAAGTTATTCTTATCTGCCATAGAATTTGAATGAAGTTAACATGAGAGATGATTTATATCTTTCAATGATAATTAGAGATTGTCAGATTACTTACTTCAGTTACACTTTCCAATGTGAATTTTGTTCCCATTGAATTAAGTGAAAATATGAGTTGGAAGTATACAGTATATATGATTGTAATTTGTATACGCTATCACAAAAAGCAAACCATATTTTAAAACACATGCTTACTTTAGTGGATGTATCAGGTAGTTGTAGACAGTAGGAATCATATGTAAGAAACAACACTGAGATGACTTCAAAGAGATGTGTTCACGATACTTTAATTATAAAAACACTTTTTAACAATGGTGATAGCTTCTTTAAAAAAAGAAACACTATCTGGCTACAAAACAACCTACAGTACAAACTTAATAACTCAGTATTTTTCAGATGAACTTTGGAAGCCAGTATTTTGTTTCAGTATAAGTGTGGACTCTGATGCGTTCATTTCGATAAGAGAAATTTTTAAGTTTTGGAATCTTAATCTCAAAGTTAAGTGTAAGGATGAACAAAAATACACTAGAGGAGGTTTTCAAAATCTGGATTTTTTTGTTCACATCACTGAAATGTATATTCTTGAATTTCTTAGGATCAAAATAGAATATCACATTCACATTTGTGCATAGGTTGACAACACTCAGAATCCATGATTAAAGTAATTCATATATATTAATATAATTTTCACTGAATTTATAAGACACTAATCCTGAAAAAAAAAAATAAATAAAAATAAAAGCTCAATTCTATTTATATTTATCAGTGAAGTTGCTATAAAGCAGGCTAAAATAAAAGATAAAAGGAGGTATTTTCAGGTTGTATGAACAAGATTAAGAAAATGACAATATATGTCTACTTTTCCCCAAAAATTAAAATTGTACATAAATTAAGATCATTCATCATCATAATGTAGCCAGTTAAAGTCCTGCACAAATGTAAGAATGAGCTATAAGCTCACAGGTTTCTAAGGCCAGAAAAATCATTGAAATGATCTTGTCTGACATACATTATAACACAGACCATAAAACCTCATCCTGTTTCTTTCCTTCATGCTATTAACATGCCTTACTTTAAAGAATTCCAGTAAATAGCAGAACGTTTCTATAAAACTCTTCAATCCCTCTTTTTTTTTTTTTTTAATGGAGTAGATAGTGGTTTATGCATTAGACTGTGGGGAAAGTTTGCGCTATTTATAATCTTCACTGAAAGTGTTATAACTGTATCTCTCATTCCATAACCTTGCCTGCAGGTTAGATGCAATTGCACAAGTCTTTCTGTCATTACACTAATGAGTTTAAGTTTGCAAAAGCATGTTTTATGGCAGGCAATGAAGCATCACACCTGATTAGTTGATTCCTTAGAAAGGAAGCTTTTTGTTCGTGGTGGTGGTGTTTTTCTTTTTTCTTTTTTTCTTTTTTATTTTTCTTCTTATAGTTGTAAATGTCATTCGGATTTCAATATTAGAGCCAAGCTTAACAGTTTACTGTGTGGTTGTACTGGAAATTGTAAATTGATGAAAAGATGTTTCCTTTCTAAGAAAAACAGTCATGGCCCCTTTGACCAGTTGGATCACAGCAATCATATCCTCATAGGTGTGAAATCATAGAATTATAGAATGGCTCAGGTTGGAAGGGACGTTAAAGATCATCTAGTTCTAACCCCCCTGCCATGGTCCAGGGACGCCACCCACTAGATCAGGGTGCCCAGGGCTTCATTCAGCCTGGCCTTGAACATCTCCAGGGATGTTCAACCTCAACCACATCACATCATCCAGAACCTCTCTGGGCAACCTATTTCAGTGCCTCATCACTCTCTGAGTGAAAAGTTTCCTCCTAACCTCTAATCTAAATCTCTCCTCTTTTAATTTAAAACCATTTCCCCTTGTTTTGTCATTATCTGACTGAGCAAAAAGTAGCTCTCCATCTTTTATATAAGCCTCCTTTAAGTATTGAAAAGCTGCAATAAGATCACCCTGGAAAAGGAAAGCTACGTCTTTACCAATGCAGAGCTTCCAAAATTCTCTTAATCAGAACATCAAAACCTCACAAGACCATCATAAAAATCACAACATTTTAATATACAATACTTGTGTAGTGTATATGGAAGTTGTTATTGAATCATGCTCTAAATATACATTCTTATCTGATCTAGAAAGAAAGAGAAGTTACCATTAGATCTAATTTTTACATTTATACATTCTAGATCTGTTTATACAATTGATTTCTTGTCCAATGGGTGGTGGCTTCTATTAAGATGTTTTTGTACAGTAGCAGTCCTCATTACAGTCTCTGTTCAAAGAGGCTCAGTACACTTCTGGTTTTGTGCATTATGCAAATGTAAAAAAAGAAATGGTTGTCCGTCAGTCTAGCCATGATTTCACTTGCTTTTCAGGAAATGCTCGGATGTTGGAAATAAATCAAGTGCAAAGAAATTAAATCAGTTTTTTTCTATGCTGACACTTCTTTTTCTTACATGGAAACAAAATATTTTTTTAAAGAAATATCCTGTTATTGAAAAATAGAATCTGAGAAACAAGAACAAAATCTGCAATTCTAGAGCTGAAAAGAAAAAGTGTTGTGACTAGTATTGTCTGAGTAACACCATCAATAATGGGGTGCATGTTTCAACATCTCTTGCTGGAAGGATTTATCAGAAGCCTGCTGCGACAGGGTAGCTCTTCAAACAGCCTGCAGCTCTATAAGGCTGACACTAGCGGTAGTTGACACAAGCAGTAGCTGACACTACTGCTAGCAGTCAGCTTGAGAAGGTCAAGATAGATGATCTTTTCAGATAAGTGTCTATGCATTAGGTGCATGCCAACATGAATGCTATAGATTATACATGCTAAAGTATGATATTATTTTTATCACCACAAGAAAGCCTGTATAGGAAGCCAGTTCCCATACTGACTTTGTCTTTTAAACTTCTATTCTTTGCAAACCCTTTTCTTTCCTTTTACTTTGATTTCACTGCTTCTGTTTATATGGTCAGAGGACAGAATGTTCCTAACGGTAACTAATTTATTTTCCCTGTTAGCTTTCTTGCTTAAGCTTTTCCTACAAGGGCTCTAGATTTCTCTCCTAAGCAAGACTCTTTGATAGCCTTAATAAAAAAGTTAAATACTGCTTTGTGCAGACACCAATTTTAAGGAGCCTTTATCTCTAGTTTCTGTATAAAGAAGAATAACCAGGCCCATTCCTGGTCTTATCAGCTGTATTTATTAGATCTCTACTCCTGCAGTAGTTGTGTTTCTCTTCGGAAACTGTAGTAAGAGGTACTAAAGTGCCTATTCTAGCAGTCATGTTCTGACAGCCATGGCATCTGTGGAGGGAGCTCTTCTCAAATGTCTGCTGTATATCAAGATGTCTTTAAAATCCTTCTGTCTTTTGGGCTAAATTGGAAAGCAATGAGAACTTTCAAATATTTGGATCCAGCTGTCACCACTCACGCAGGGCGACCTCACTGTCAGAGTTATATTAAGAGCTACTCTGAGCTAATTCCAAATGAGATGGTATGTCTATATGATACAAGCCAGAGTTTATAGAAAGAGAAAAATCCTTCATTAGGGTAACTAGTAAAGATGGAAGGAAAGAGGAAGGGAAGAGGAAGGAAAGAGAGGAAAGAGAAAGGGAAAGAGAAAGGGAAAGAGGAAGGGAAAGGGAAAAGAAAGAGGAAAGGAAAGAGGAAAGGGAAGGGAAGGGAAGGGAAGGGAAGGGAAGGGAAGGGAAGGGAAGGGAAGGGAAGGGAAGGGAAGGGAAGGGAAGGGAAGGGAAGGGAAGGGAAGGGAAGGGAAGGGAAGGGAAGGGAAGGGAAGGGAAGGGAAGGGAAGGGAAGGGAAGGGGAAGGGGAAGGGGAAGGGGAAGGGGAAGGGGAAGGGGAAGGGGAAGGGGAAGGGGAAGGGGAAGGGGAAGGGGAAGGGGAAGGGGAGGGGAGGGGAGGGGAGGGGAGGGGAGGGGAGGGGAGGGGAGGGGAGGGGAGGGGAGGGGAGGGGAGGGGAGGGAAGGGAAGGGAAGGGAAGGGAAGGGAAGGGAAGGGAAGGGAAGGGAAGGGAAGGGAAGGGAAGGGAAGGGAAGGGAAGGGAAGGGAAGGGAAGGGAAGGGAAGGGAAGGGAAGGGAAGGGAAGGGAAGGGAAGGGAAGGGAAGGGAAGGGAAGGGAAGGGAAGGGAAGGGAAGGGAAGGGAAGGGAAGGGAAGGGAAGGGAAGGGAAGGGAAGGGAAGGGAAGGGAAGGGAAGGGAAGGGAAGGGAAGGGAAGGGAAGGGAAGGGAAGGGAAGGGAAGAGAAGAGAAGAGAAGAGAAGAGAAGAGAAGAGAAGAGAAGAGAAGAGAAGAGAAGAGAAGAGAAGAGAAGAGAAGAGAAGAGAAGAGAAGAGAAGAGAAGAGAAGAGAAGAGAAGAGAAAGAAGAAAAGAAAAGAAAAGAAAAGAAAAGAAAAGAAAAGAAAAGAAAAGAAAAGAAAAGAAAAGAAAAGAAAAGAAAAGAAAAGAAAAGAAAGGAATCTTTCAAGAAAGCAAGAACTTTCCTTTAATAGAATCAACATACTTCAAAGCTAAATGCAGGCTGAAAAAAATTGCGCTGAACATAATAATATATGATAGTTGGTTGGACAGTGAGAAAAGGTAGCCAGTACCTTGTAAAGCAGAAGACTGTTTCAAGTGGAGAGAGTCATCAAGTTGTTTATCTTGCTATCAGAAACAAGGAAAGGAAGGATTTACAGCCTGTGAAAGATAAGATTCCAGCACGGAAGTGGGAGACAGAAGATAGCATGTTTGAAAAAAATGCAGCTTCTACCAAACCCATGATAATTATTTTCTTGTTGGCTTGCTGACTACAAAGGTGAAATTGTGCTTTAGTCAGGTTGCAGTATGTTTGGTTTATGATTCAGTAATTAATAGCATGGAACATGCAGATATCAATGCGGCTTTAACTTGTATAAATCCTTAGTTTTGACCTAAATTGTATGTTAAGATGTGAGCTGAAATTGGTTAACTGATTACTCCTGTAGATGTTGAACAATACTGACACAAATGTTGGCAAGTTATTTGTTGCCAACCTGCAAGTTATTTGTTATCACCACCATTAGGGCTTCATCTTTTGATAAGAAGCATTCAGTGATCTAGTACACAAACGTGCACATGAGGTTTTATTTTTGTGAAGACCTTTACTAATACACTGAACACTATTCAGATTTGAGTGGTACATGACTTTCCTGAATGAACGAGTTTCTTTGACAAAGGTGTTCTTCAACAAATAGTGACAGACAATGCAAAAAGATGTATTTGTTTAAGTTATGAAGATGACAGAATAAGGCATGTGACTGAAATTCTTCCACTCCAATACATAATAACTTGGTTGCAGGAATTCAAGAGTGCTCAGGGAGTTTTTTTAAGTAACATATATTTAAGGATCATTCCAATGATTTTTCTGTTCAGCTTAGGTTTTGTCAAGAACAATTTTTGTTTTGCCATTTTTAAAGGAATTAGTTTGCAGAGTTAGTTCATCCATTGTACATGACTCTCTGCAATGATGAATCTACTGCTTTTCCTGTCACTTATTGCTTGTTTACTGTTCTATAACTTTCCTGGAGCTGATACATAAATTCATCTGCAGTGACAGTGAAGGATTATTCTTTCTATCTTAGATCACTAGAAAGAGTCTGTATGTTTGTACTCTCTTTTCTGACTCATATCTTTATTAAGAAGATTTGACATTATTTCCATCTTTCCTCAATTAATAGAGAAGCCAATCCTTTAACAACTGGTAAGACCATCACAGTTAGGATCTTCAGCAAGAGGATCCACCTGAATTACCTGTTTATTTTTTCGTCTTGATGAGCTACTTCTGGCTCCAGACACTTAATTCATTCTGCAGCTTCTTGAGATGCCCACTGAAAGCAGTGTTACAAAACGATCATACATTTCTAGCAGTTGTTTATTAATTCCTTCTAATCTATGGTGTTAGATTATTTAATATAGGTCTTCACAGCTTACCTTTTAAAATTTAAGTGGCAAGAAAAAGTTACTCCTTGTGGTGTTAGAGCTGCTTTTATATTTATGGTGACTGACCAAAACAAAATGGGGCAAAAGACTATGACTAAAGCAGGAATTTTCTGTGCAGTCCAGCAGTATTGCTGCTAAGCCCAATACAAAATATGTCAGTATTCTTATTGCCATTTCCTGCTATTAAAGCATATAGAAAGATTACGGTTACAGAATAAGCCTAGCTGTCAGACACCTGTCTGCTTTGCAGCTAGTTACTGTATGCATTATTTGCTTTTAGCAATTGATAATACAGCTGTTGAAATTACTAATGCTCAACCTTCCTTTGCTTGTAAGTTGCATTTGGTTTTAAACTTTTCAGACAAGGCTTCTAGATAGTCATGATACAAAATACTGCTACCATCTTTTGACAGGATTTCAGTGTTGCCTGTATGAATTATGAAGAGTGCATTGACAACAAGATCAGATTTGACAAAGGTTATACTGCTATATTGCTTGTGAGTGTTCCAATAACTAGCTTAATCTGTAATGTTACTTTTCAGTTTGTGTCCTTATTGACATAGCACCTGTCTCTGTAGTTAGTGAAGCCTGAGGATACAATCCTTTAAAGTATTGTTTAATCAGTGTGAGGCTTCATGAAAGGCTTTTTATATAGCACTGCCAACTTGATTAACAAGGCATACCTGTTGTGACAGCAGTCAACATTAAGATTTCCAGATTGTTTAAACTTGTCATAAACTTCAGTGTAAACTCTCCAATAATGACACCTCTGACAGTACTAGTAAAATAGTGCTAGATCATCCTAAGGAACAAACCACTACTGATGTTTATAGTTAATGTTGTAGTTTTCCAGAAAGCTTTGTTAGAGGCATCTGACCATATGCCAGTGACAGCATGTGTAGATATGTGAGGCATTTTAGCCAACACTGTTTTCATCCCTTTCCTATCTGGACATAAATGTTCTTTCAGTTGATCAAGAATGCCATTAGTTAACTCAAGATTCCAATAAAACTGCCAATACAATAGCTGTTCATGATGTGATATTATGGCACCACTGGATAGAATTTTAAATTAAAATCCCTTGGGTGTTTTACTTTCTGGAACCTGTAATACTTTTCTTTTGATGTGTTGATTTAGAATCTGACCTACAACAAGAAGAATTATAGGACTTTCAGAATATGGTAAATGAAGAAGATGAGTGCAAAATTGAACTGACAAGTTTAAAGGTGTCAATGTTCTTGAGTGCAATGGCAGCAGCTGGTTAGAAGAGTTGTCCTGAAAAGAAGTGGTTCTCCAACCAAAAAGTGTCTGATAAATGAGAAAAAAAAATCTCTTTTTGGCACCTACCTTTGAAACCAACAACATTCTCCAAGAGAATAAAATTAATTGTTCTTTTCAGTAAGAAATTGCCTATGTTATTAAAAATGTAGACTAGGAAATTGTATTAGAAATATTCTGAAAGTGTACTTCATAAAGTATTTGGAAAAAGCTGCCTAGCAAACGTAGAAGCAAACAGTAAATGAGCAAATTAGTAAATAAGCTAATGAGCTATTTACATACTAAGATGTAAATACAAATGATAACAACAGAAAAGTATCTGGAAAAAGAAGAACCTACAAGGACTTCAGATTTTTAAATATGTTCTAAACAAGATTGTTCATATGTTCCCTCACTGATCACATATATATTTAATACATATGGTCTATCTTCTCTGTATAGGTTTTTATTCTATTCAGATCCTTTCAGTATCTAGCTAAGTAATCCAGTTATATACAATGCATACACATAACAAATCACATCTCTTCACACCTATGGCTGTTGCCCCAGAAAATTTGATGTCTGTTTTGATGAATATAAAGAGTTTTAATGAAAATGGAAGGGATCGAAGCTTACTTTTTTCACATCCATGAAGTCTGGAAAGACTGAAATAAGAACAGTTCAATAAAGGGTAAAGTTGTGTGTTGTATCCAGGAAAACTTTACTCTACAATACATATGAACTTCTGTATTGCCTGAAAGCAGAATAGACTGTTCAAACATTATGCCTAAAAATCACAGAAGAGAAAATGGAAACAGACATGCTAACCAGATCTGTTATTGAGGACTATTTGTGGACGATATTTTTAACTGTGCATTAACATAACCGGTCATCTTGGGTTACTTCTGAACTGTTGCTCACTTAATTATTTTTTTTAATAATCCCTTTGGGACAGACTATATTTTTCAATACATCTGTATAGTGTGAAAACCATAATGTTCAACAAGTATTATAAGAATCTTAATGGATTAATATGATTGGAGTGTATAGAATAAGGTAAAGGAAAGACAGAAAAGTTCCCATGAGCATTCAATTGCACAGTTAAAAAGTAAACATTTAAACATATTCTCTAAGTACATTATATAAGAGCTTGTTAAATAGCTGAGGCAATTTATGTAAGTGTTGTTATGGTTATTATTATTATCATCATCATCATCATTAAGCACACAGACAGACTGTATCTAAACATCCACCATGTCTATTTTTTACACATTCCATAAGACTGATGCTCACAATTACTGGGCATATTGAATTTCTTCAGGACATGCCTTCTATTATTAGAATTTGCAGTGAGCACAGAGATAAATGTTTTTAGCAATGAAGTTTGTGAGCTAAACTACTGTACATCAGATCAAACATTCCTCCACTGTGATGGACGACTTCCTTTCAGCTCTAAACTTCTGAGGCTTTTCTGCTTATTTCATTTCAAGCTCACTTTAATCCACACTTGAAGGAGCCATTCAGCGTTGTGACTGCACTGCATTCTTGTCAGATCATTCCCTTTATTTTGTTACTGATGTTATTTAAAGGTTCTCTGCTAGAAAATATCGAATTTGAAAATGCATACATGTTAATTTTTCATTCTGTATGCATGCTCTGTGATAAAAACCAAATTTTTCTGTAGCTAATAACCACATAATGTATTATGTTCCTCTGGCTAAAGATCACTTTTGCATTAGGTAAAATGGTACATTAGCTGGTCAGGTTAGGTCATCAGATTAGATCAGCAAGCATTTATTATTATTATTATTATTATTAACTGTTGCTGTCTTGAAAGTTAGCAAATAAGAGAGAGGATGTATTTGTACTAATGCCTTCTTTTTTTCCATCTCCAAGTTTGAGCTAATTGGCCTCTATATATTGAGAGATGTCTGAAGAGCCACAGCTTTCATCATCAGCTGTAGCTGAAAGCATCTATTTTTCAGTGGAAATCCTTTAAATCTGCTGCCAAAATGACACTAAGAAAGGAGAAATCCCCATTATCTTCAATTGACCATCCTATATCAGACACAAAGCCTTGAGCACTAGCCAAAACTAAAATGTTTCCCTGTTGTATTTGTGTTTGGTAGTGTTTGTGGTAGATATGATCATAAAACCACAGAATTCAGTTTTCAACCTCTCCCCACTCCCATCTGTATGCTCATCAGTAGCAGCTAAGCAAAAGGGTACATTTAGCAGCATAATTCAGATCCTAAGCCACTGGCATGATGTTTTGGTCTCATAAGCACATTAGGCAGCTTTATGGGATTTGCCTTTAACAAAACTGTAAGGAGATTAATTACTGCTCTTTAAGCCACTAGAAAGTAAAGTAAAATCAATTACTTTATTATTGGCTAGGCCAGACCACATGGTAGCAGGCAGGACAAAAATCAAATGAACACAGCACTCTAACTCTCCTTTACAGGTTCCCATTACCAAAGACCTTTCGGATATGTGGAGATGATCATGAAACATTAAATAATGATGACTGATTTTTAACAAGGGGACATTTTTGGATTTCAGTGATTATTAGACATAAGGCCTTTGTAGGACTACAGTGGCCTTTTCTATTTCACTGAAGACTGTTGAAAAATTTTGCAGGTAATGAATAGGGGTCCAATGTTTTCTCCCTACAGATAAACAGCCATGGGTTTATCATTTGATAATCAGTGCATAGCTCAGTGACAACAATTTAATTTGTCTGCATCTATTACAATGTTCACAGTGTTTGCACTGTACTGTGTTTCACAAAGCATTTTAAACAGTTCATCATAAAGAATCAAATGAGAATTTGCTTCTGGATTTTTGATAATAAGGTTGAAAATATTTTGGGGGGTTTTATTTAGGGGAACGACTGTAAAATCAGTAAAGCTATAAACAACCTCCCAACTTATGTTCATTTTTTTCATTTGTCTGATGTCCTCTTTCTTCCATGGATTCTTTAGAGCACAGGATATTTTATAGTGACTTAGAATGGCAAATCACACATAGTGGAGGCATACCATGGTGCAAGCCTGCACGTCTGGGACAAAGACACGCACTTCCAGCTGCTGAAAGCAGTATAATGTCTCATTAGTTGGGAAGGAGGCAGAGAGCAGCTACAGTGTTGTGAAAGTGGCAATTTTGTGTCAATTGCTAGAGGGAAGATAACAGGTGGTAAATCTAATAAACCTAAGACTGCTATTAGTATAATGTCTATTTAATTCTTTAGAGTTTTTCGTGATCAATAATGACTCCAAATCCAAGTATTTGGTGACCCATCAGGGAATCTAATTCTTGGTATAGAACTTATATGCTAACTGAAAAGAGAGTCCTGCTGTGCTTTATCTTATTATATAACCCCAAAATATGAATTTGGGAAAGGATGCTTTCAACCAGTATTTTTTACTGAGAAGAGCTATGTAACCACAAACATTGCTTCTACAAGTGTAGCTGTAATTGTACACTGTTCTGACCGATGAAAAATTATTCTCAAAGCTTGTCTGGTTATAGATATTCTAAATCATTCCAGACTGATTCATATCAACTTATTTATTTATTTATTTACAATTATGTGGAAGAGGGGGGACATCATTACAGCAGTTCAAAAATTTTGTTACCCATACTTATTTAATATGATAAACTTTATTTTCTGGATGAATGGATCACACGTTGTTATCTTCTTGCATATCATGTTACTATCAGTACATGGATAAAAATAACATGAGATAACTGTTGTCAGTAGGAACAAAATGCCTCTTCATGGCAGTCAGGTCATAATATGAAGTAAATGCATCCATTAATAGAAGGCTCAACAAAAGTTGTATTTACTTCTAAAGGGGTAAAATATACTTAGCAAATCCTGAACCTTGCACAGACATATTGAACTGGGATGAATTCTCACTAAATTAAAGGGGGGGGTGGGGGTGGGGGGCGGGGACGACTCGAATACACAATATAATCAATGAAACACATTTAACTAATTAATATAATTTTGTAATCTTCAGGTGAAATAGAGCCATAAAATGCAAATTCGTTCAGGAAATTCACACACCTCATTGACTGTTTCAAAGTAATTTTGTCTTCCAGTGTAACAAACACTTATAAAACAGGGCTGGTTGATCCTAAATCACGTGAGCATTTGTCTGGAAAAACAATTGAGATAACCACAAAAGTAAGGCTTGAGGAACAAAAATGCTGAAGAACAAATACTTCATGGGAAGTTTGTTATGAAAAAAGAAACTGTGCTCTGCTCTTTTGCAGGAAAATAAATTTTCATGTCTTGAAATGTGAAGGAATGACCAGATTCTGCAGCTACATCCAAACAGGTCAGAGAGCATCCCCCTGCAGACTGTGATTCTGTTGTGCATTAGACATCAATGGAGACTCCATAAGCTCGCTCACATGGATGCCTCATATGTTCTCTCATCTGGGCATTGGAAAAAAAGATGGGTGCAAGCAATTATGTAAGAACTTTTGGCCAAATAAACAAACAAGCTGTTTTTGCCTCTTCTCCATTTTCTTAACTCAAAATACTCAAATAACAAAGCAGTGATTAGGGAGAAACTGCTCATGGGTCAGGAATGTGACTGTCTGCTCTTAAGATAAGGCTTGGCAAAATTCTGGCCAGAGTCTTGGCACACTGAATTAGATAGGAATCTAAATGTGTCCTTTTTACAGCTGGTCTTCAAATACTTGTCTGATGAGAGAACTTAGTGAAATTTCCCATTCAAGCTGCTAAGTGTCATAACAGCCTGAATACCTAAGAATGATGTCTTGTAGGTAGCAAATCCCTTCAGGAAAAAAAAAAAAAAGGCAACAAAAAAAAAAGCAAAAAAAAAAAATGCTTCTCAGATTACTTAAGTTTTGGTCACTTACTGACTAATCATCTCCTGACTAATCCTCCATAAAACTGAAGTCCCAGTGGTTTCCTTTTACCCCCTTCCTGATTGGAAAGTTAAATTCTTCCAGAGAGGAAGCAGGAGCAATCTCATGTGACATACGCAATCATGAACGAACATAGCCAGCATTTTGAAAAATGAGCAACAACAAAAGCTCACTGTAAGGTTATGTACATTTTTCCTGTAAATTATTCCCTCATTTCCAACATATTTCTATGAAAGACAGTATAGAAAGTGTTGAAAGAGATATATGGTATCTGCTTAGAAGAGAACATGCTGATAAGGTGTGACACATAATGTCAAAGGCATTTCTTCTTAGCTCACTGCCTCCCATTCTTTCTAGTTTCAGCTCCTCTCTTAGCTGAAATGTGACTAAAAACAATGATTAAAATGTCATAATGCTCTATCGTTCATTGTTCCCCTTATTTTTGTCATCTGCCCAGACAGATGCACGGAGTTGTGGAGGGAAAATGGTAACTCAGTGAGGCTGAAGTTATTACCCATTTAAAAGATGAGCATCATGCTTTGCTGCTTACTCCATGTGAGGATCTGTAAGTATAGAGAGACAGAGATGAGGGAGCACAGCAGTGAGTGTGAGTAGGTGTGTGCATGTGCAAGTTATATATAGTATAAGCTTGTAATCATCAGAAGGCTTATTTTTGGTGGGATGGGTGACAACATATATATTTGGCAGCACAGCTTGCCTCCTTAGAAAACTGTTTGTAATGTTATTATTAAGCAGCATTACACACTGAATGATTCTGCCTATCTGCAATATAAAACATTCATGAAGATTTCATAAGTCCCTTTTTACAGCAGGCATGCTAAGTAGACTCTATGCAACTGCATTATGGTTGCATTTGCAATTTTATAGTTAAAAATATATTAGTGCTTTAATTATTAATCCTAATATGCAGGCTGATAAAATAGTCTGCAGAGCAGCCAAGCTCTCAATGAGAAAAGGCAAAATATATCTGGAATAGAAATCATCAATCTCTTCCCCTTTGAAGAACTTAAGTATTTTTCACTAAAACTGGATTCATATAAATTCTATAAATTCTTTCATAATAGATTGACTAGTTTATACTCAGTCCCTCCCTAAGGCATACTTAACTGAGGAAGGTCACTACCAAATTGGCCCATCTATTGGAGATGCCAAGGAGGAACTGTTCATCTTGTTCCTTCACGTAAGAGATCTGCATTCTGCCTTTATGAACAGTGGAGTTGCTCTACTTCTTTGTCATTATGAGCGCTGCTGAAAAATGGCAGGATAGCTTTTGCCCCAATTTGCACAACTGTATATTCATGCTGTAAAGGAGTATCTGATCTTTTCTCTGGTGACTAAAAGGCAGGCAAATACCATTTTAAAGACTTCCTTCAACTCACAGAATAATCAAAAAAAAAAAATAGAATGTGAGATACATTCAGACACTGAGTCACTTACATGTGAGTAGAGCTATAACCATGAAGTGTGCAGACTTATACCAGAGACTCTTCCTGCTGTCTAGCTCCTCCTGTATCTCAGAGAAACAGTCACTAGTAAATAATGATTAACCAAATGCTTCTACCATGACTGTATATTTTAGCACACAGCTGTTATCCAGGAGTGAAAACAACTCTAATTATTTAGATTTAAGTGGACCAGAGATGTCCTTGCATTTACAGTACTTTTGAAAACAATGTCTGTAACATATAGACAAACCAAAAATCATTTTTCTTATAATGTTTCAAGTGGAAACAGGAGCCACGACTCAGGAGATCATTGTCTACTACTGTTCCTCTTTCACGGTTTTCTTGCAGCTGTCTCTGTGTCCACCTGATAACTCTTGCCTTAATTTTAGCCTATAACCTTTGTAGGGCAGACTGTCTTTTTAAGCATTTGTAAAGGTGTTTTCTGTGCTAACAAATAAAATGGTCTTGGGTCAAAGCCAGTCCTCAGGCTGAAGCACACAGCAATACTCCTACTTAAACTTTCTCCCTTCCCCCCTCAGGGTGGTCTTACTTCAGTGTATTCACTAGGAAACATCCCAGACTTGTGCCATCTCTTGTAGCAGCCCCAGCCAGCATCTAAACGATTACAACATGGCACAAGCCAAAACTACATGCAAAGGTGTGTGCTGATAACTAAATAGCTGTGGGGGTGTGTTCAAGCTTGAGTCTGTGTAGACACTGCAGGAGCACTGACACACATTTGGCCTTCTTTATTTTACATGGTGACATACAGTGAAAGCATTGATGAGGTTTAGAAGTTTTGTTTACTGGTAAGCAAGTCAAAAATTCCTGCTGCTTCATCAGAAGTATCTGTATCCTTGTTTCAGGGCAGAATGATGTCCCTACTATTTAAAAGGCAAATCAGATGATCTCAGTTTATTTTCCCAGTGATTCTGGAATCCTACAGTCCCTGAACTGCATGCTGTGTTCTTATAATCATAGAATATCTTGAGGTGGAAGGGCCTCACAAGGATCTTCAAGTGTAACTCCTGGCTCCACAAAAAAACTACCTAAAAATCAGACCATATATCTGAGAGCATCATCCAAACACTTCTTGAACTCCAGCAGGTTCGGTGCCGTGACCTTGGGAGCCGGTTCCTGGTGTGTTTGTATGACTGCTTCATCTTGATACATATCCTGTGCATCTATCTAGTCTTCTGTACTCATCACAGCTGTTTCTGATCACATTTCTACTAAAGGGAAGATACTAACATCTTTCTCATTTTCTTGATCTCCCATGGAAAGAAATTCCTTGAATCACACTGGGTGCCGAATATATTAACTAGCATCTCTTTCCTCTTTCCCATGGACAGACAAAAGAATTCCATCATCAAACTAGTGCTCAGTGTAATTAAGTTCTTTGACCTCTCTAAATCACCAAAGACTAATTATTATGGATATTTCAGATATGAATGCAAACTTTGGGATCTTTATTTTAACTGAATTAGAAGTCTCAGATTCCCTATTCTCTTTTCTTGGGTGGAATTTTGCCTGTGACAAGTGAAAAATGAAGCAGTCATTCTAGTCATTATCTACCAGCCATATACTAGATTATAAGAAATTGAAAATATGTCATTTTCAAGAAAAAACTTACTGAGCAGTTGAAGCAACTTGGCAAAAGTTGAAGTCTCTTTCTCACTGATAATTTGTAAACTGAAATAAGTTCTTTCCTTTTAAAATTATATTTTTATTCAAGCAACAATACTGTGATCAGTGTTATGGAGGCCTACTCAGAGATTTCAGTGACTACTTCCAGTTTTCTGTTAATATATTTATTTTTTTTTAATTAGTCTAAAAGTTATTGTAACAAGCTGGTTAATCAATCTAAAAATATTGAAATTTCTATTAATACAAACATTGTATATGTAAAATTGTACAATGTACAAACATAGACTGTTCATCAAAACTGAAAGGATGCTTTTTTTTTTTTTTTTTTTTCCCCCTGGAAAAATACTCATGCAAATTTGAAGTGAATTTCTCTTTTCTATTCTGCTGTTCTGGTTATCTTATACCTTCAAGTGATCCTAGTTTAACTGGCACAGAGATGTGAAGAAAAAAAAAAAGAAAAAAAAAAGAGGAAGTTATGAAGCTGCATTCAGCAATTTTTGTTGAAGATTATTATAACATACACTTTTGTCCTCAGCACCACATGTCCTTCATGTTTTGCACAATCTTTTCATGAAGGAGAAGAAGCTTTGTGATTTATCACCCAATCAAAACTAAGTTGCACACCTAGCAAGATGAATATTTATGAACTTTTCACTGTCTAGATTCTTATCCTGTCCTGAATCCAGTAAAAATACATTGGCTTACACCAGCTGAGAATCTATCCTTAGTACAGGAAATCTTATAAATAATATTTTGCAAGCAATAAAGAAACTAAAGCTGAATTTTTTATTCTGAAGTATTGAGTCAGTTCTGTTACTAATATACCTATAAATATCATAGAAGTCTAATCTTATGGAGCTATAATAAGTCTTTTAATACCACAGGTTTTGCCATTCTCTGCTCAAATGTAATACTAAAGCAAGAACATTGCTTCTGAACGTAAATAAGACTGCACAATATGTTGTGGAAACCTGCTGTGTTTAGCTAATGTGTCCCAAAAGAATGTGAATTAGGGTCAAAAATGAAAAATAATGTGCTTAGGAAACAAATAAATAAATGTTTCTACATAACTGGTTTTGGGTATACTTGATGTGGTTTAAGTCAGCTGAAATTTAATGTTGGCTTTCTTTGTTTAGTATCTAAATATTCAGACATCAGTAATATTTTAACTGTATTGAATGGTTATAATTATATATATATATATATTTTTTTTGCATTTAACTTTAAATATGGATTCCAGATTTCATTTCTTACTGTTCTGCATACTAGTAAACAGACTAAGGAGGGCTTGAAATACTGTCAAATCTGATAAATAGATCTACTGAGAAGTAGCATATTCTTTTGAAATATACCTTTGAACACAAGAAGGGCAAGCACCAAGCAATCTCACTTACAAAGATGATGCTGCACACAAAACCCCCTTAGTAAAAAGCAAGGAACAATTTACAACAAAATATATACAAAAGAATAAATAAAAATGGTCATTGCAGTCAAAACCTTTTAACCTTTGTCTAAATTGTATAAACACCCATTTCTAAAAACCCAGGGGGTATGGGGAAAATCAAATGAAATTCTGTCTCTTTCAAAAAAAAAAAAAAAAAAAAAGGGGAAATTATGCCTGGCATATGTCAAAATTCTGTCCCACGAAATACAGTGAGATAGATTATAAGAGAAATGATCTCTACACTTTTGCAGCCAATTGGTGTTGGCTCCAGCTCAGGTATGTGACAGTAGGTCACAAACTTGAATTGCCCTCCTGAAGTGCTGACTTGACAGAAAAATCTAAACTTCAGTTATTGCCAAACTATTTCCTCCAGGTAACAGCCATTTATCTATTTGCATGCTCTGCACACCCTCTATTCTGTAAAGCTGCACGCTTGTGTCAGTATCTCCACAAACCACAGTTAAGGGACAGCAGTTAATGAATTGATTTATGTTGAAAGTGTTTCCTAGTAAAGAATTGAAATGCAGGATTCATAGTTCTATTTTTTCCAGTACATATTGTGGCATGCTTACCATAATCCCTTTGAAAGTAATCAAAGCAATCTTTATTTACAATGAAATTGTTATTTGCTTATAAAAATTTCATAGCATGAGACCTTTCCTTGGTCTTTTCCAAAGTCTTGGGAGAACATTACTTGACCATAAGTTAAATACAGCTTCTTTAAACAGTCCAACTTCTTACAAGACTTTGCTTTCATATCTGATCAAGTAATGAACAGTCTGCATGCTTTGTGGGTAAGAATGTACAATATTTTCTTTTGTTGGAAAGTATATTTTGTAAAGATCAAATGTCTGGACTGAAGGCAGAAAAAGGAAAGTAAGGCAGAATGTCATCAGGAAAGGCCTAACTAAAACATCTGGTTTGCTTTCTTCTCTCTCTCTTTTTTTTTTTTTATATATATATTTTTTAAATATTAAATGAAGTCTAAAGTCTCTGTGTTAAGTGCTAAGTATATTTTTTTTATTTTTTTATGAAGCCAGGTTTTACAGACTAAGTGATCACTCATTTCCTCATACATTGGTGATAATGTAAACATGGAGCAACAAACCACAGATTTCTTATACCCAAAATTTTTGAAAAAAATTGGACACTTGCACTACAAAACACAGCATTTTTAAAGAGCATTGTCTCTGAGGTTTTTCAAGATAGGCAGTAATCTTCATTACCATTTGAAGATTTTGCTTACACAAAAACATTAGGGAGGATACTTCTTGTCACTGACCTAATCACAGGTTCACAGAATGGCCAAGGTTGGAAGGAACCTCTGAAGACCATCTAGTCCAACCCCTCTGCCGAGCAGGATCACCTAGAGCACTTTGTGCAGGATGGCATCCAGGTGGGTTTTGAGTATCTCCAAGAGAAGAAGACGCCACAACATCTCTGGGTAACCTGTTCCAGTGCTCTGTCCCTCTCACAGTAAAGAAGTGGCCCATGCATTGAGCCGGAACTTCCTGTGCTTCAGTTTGTGCCCACTGCCTCTTGTCCTGTCACTGGACACATCTGAACAGAGACCGGCTCCATCCTCTCGACACCCTCCCCTCAGATATTTATATACATTGATGAGGTCTCCCCTCAGTCTTCTCTTTTCCAGGCTTAACAGGCCCAGTTCTTTCAGCCTGTCCTCGTACAACAGGTGCTCCAGTCCTCTAATCAACTTAGCCTTCCTCTGGACTTGCTTCAGTAGTCCGAAGTCCCTCTCGTTCTGGGGAGCCCAGAACTGGACACAAGACTCCAGCTGTGGCCTCACCAGGGCTGAGTAGAGGGGAAGGATCACCTCCCTTGGTCTGGTGGCAGCACTCTTCTGAATGCAGCCCAGGATACCGTTGGCCTTCTTGGCCACAAGGGCACATTGCTGGCTCATGGTCAGCCTGCTGTCCACCAGGACTCCCAGGTCGCTCTCTGCAGAGCTGCTCTCCAGCACATCAGCCCCCAACCTGTACTGGTGCTTGGGATTATTCCTCCCCAGGTGCAGGAAAATGTTTATGCCCAAGCCAGATATACACAACCCTTTCATCAAATCTTTTGCTGATGTAAAAGATGATGATGTTATTATACAATTGAAGTTGTGCACAATTTTACACTAACAGCAATGGAATCCTATTTATGGAATCCTGGGGTATGGGTATGCATTGGCTGCTGGCTAGATGTGAGACACTGGTTATCTCCTTGTGAGCAGGGATCATCCTGCAGACAAAAAGCAAATTGAAAAATTTTAGATGACTTTGGCTTGCTTTTTGTGCTCAAAAAATAAACAAAGACAAAAAAAAAAAAGTCTTAATGGAAATTCCTCCTTGACAGTTCTATCCATCCAAGGTTCTATGCAGTCCCCTAAACCTCTAGCATCAGTTTAAGATTGCTTTCAGTTCAGCCTGACTGACCTGTCCAGGGCCATAGATTACAGATGCATCAACACTAACCCAACACGAGTTTCTGACTGACCTCTGGATTCTGGCTAGTCAATTTCAATCTAGCCAATAATATCTTTTGCTACCTTCCCACAGTCTCTCCTAGGTGAGCTATTCATCTGCTATCATCTTATTTTCTTTTCAATGAAGAGAAACACCGGCTAAGTGTTTAAATTCACTGATTTGTTAACATTCCTGCTTTGGTCATATTTCTGGTCCTTTCACACAAGCCTCACAACTGAAGAAAGAGAGCACTTCATAGATTGTTTTTCAGCACCTTGCAAGCTGACACAAAGAGCTCCCCTTCAAATCCGTTAAGATGCTTAATTTGGAGCCATCTGATTCAGCTCCCTGGTCCTATCATACCATCTCCAGAAAATTAGGGAAATAATAGGTTGTATAGGGACTAGTGGAGGACTTGTTAGTGTTAGGTCAGAGATTGGACTCGGTGATCTTGGAGGTCTCTTCCAACCTAGATGATTCTGTGATTCTGTGATTCTGTGACTTCCACGTGGCTATCCAAGTAGCGTGAAGATGAACAGCTTGACTCTCGGCAACAAGAACAAGAAAGCAATGATCATTCTCTGGTGAAGTCCTCTCCCTCCCCCTTCCTCAGCATTCATACATACTGTGCAGGATTCATGTAATGTTTTATAATATGCAATACAGCAGATCTGCAAAGTGGGGACTATAAGCGCAAGCCAAGTAATGCAGCAAATGCAGGATGTTAACAACCATATTTCCTAGCATGTGTGGTACCTCTTGAGAACAATCCTGAGTTGTACTTCATTTGTACAAAAATATTCAAATGAATTTTCCAATAGGGACTGAAGTCTAGAGAAACAAAATTACATTTCCTTATAGTTGAAACTAATAATGGAGTGTCTCCATTGAATGACTGTTGGTAACGAATACTAATCATCACAATTCAACTACACGTTGCAATGGGCTGAATGGAAATGCATATTCTGCCAAAACAGAAATATTTATAACTGAATTAACAGTATAACCCTATTTCTATACAAGGGCCAAGAAAGGACAAACATGTTTCCCGCAGCACAAAACAAAGCAGTTTGCATGGAGTGCAGTTTAGTGCAGCACTGAAAGCACAGGAATTGACCTCTTGAACTCCTCAAGCTTCACATCAGAGAGGGGAGCACATGCTTCAACTCAGCAGCTGGCACGTGCCCATTCATACCTAGCAAAGGGCAAGGCAGCTGCTGGGACCTCAGCACTGATACCTAAGGTTACTTCTGCAAGAAAGATAAAAGTAATGCTATTTCCTAAACAATATGAGGCATTTCTGAACTATAATGAATTTAGTAAATAAGACAGCCACCCTTCACTCTGTTGAATAGAAAAGATGGAGAACAATGAGATGCAAAAAAAAAAAAATGCAGCCATCCTTTCTTTGTTTCATTTTCTATCACGTTATTTAATAACACTGCAAATCAGAAGACAAAGTCCAGTATTAAAAAAAAAAAAAAAATAGGGTAGGGAGGACAACAGCTGCCTGAAGGAGTCCAGCTGTGCAGCCTGGGTTCTGCCTGCAGGCACGTTTTGTGCAAAGTAAGTGAAACTGAAAGCTTATAGTAAAAGACCAGTGATCTGCAAGGTTTCATAACTTGTTTTGTAGTTCATAGGAGGTTCGCTAAGACCATGCTGGCACATATGAGAAACAGAAGTGAAAGCAGGGAGGAATTTGCATACAGAGTGCAGAATTCATTGTTTGAGGCAAAGCTGCCCTTGATTTGCTTCAATCACTGCAACAATCAGCCCAGCCAACTGTTTACATGCTCTCCATTGTGCGAGTGTTGGCTAGGAAATGGCAGACGCAGGGAGGCTTGCTTTCTGCTCGCACCCTAGGGAACAGAGGGAGTTTGCACACTTGACAGACAGACAAGCAGATCGGACTCTCTTTCCAAGAAACAAGAGCATTTCTTGCTTGCTCTTGAGCTGTGGTAATGTGGCAATGAAGTCAGAAAGATGCGTAGCTTGAAACGGCATGCAGCACAACCTAGATTCCAGGGATGAAAAGGTGAAGACTTAAGTAAAGTGTTGAGAACAAGCTACACAGAAGGCTTTAAATAACATATTCCTCCCCAAAACAGTTGCACCTAATTTACTCTTAAGAAACTTTTCCTGGACAAACCAGGTGAGGGGAAAGGCAAAATGTATTCATCCTTACGTAACAGTTAAGAGATGTAAGGAAAATGAAACTCAAGCTGTACTAGGAATATGTAGTTTCCCTTTCCTGTAAAAGGACTTCAGTATTGCTGCTGTCATAGCAACATAGTCACAGCTGTAAACATAATGAGCTCTCAAATTTAAATATAATCACAATCAAACAGAAGGCCCATGAAAGGCAGTCCCCCTGTACACCCCCCTGCCTCTTACATTCACAACAATCTTAATGGGTTTATGTTGATAGGTTTTTCCTTGGCCCACCCGGGTTTGATTTGAAATGCACAGATGAAAACACTTCCCTAAGCTATTTGACAAACACGGTAAAAAGGTTAAAACTGAGCGTTCCTTAAGTTTCATGGTCTTACTCTTAGAGATCTCTTTCCTAGAACAAGAAAATTTATCTCTGTGGAATAAGGGAAGGTTTACAGTCCCAAGATAGGAATGTGTTTGTATACTGATTTGTTTTTAAAACTTTCATAGCTTTAAGAATAAGAAGAATATCCTATAAATGAGATACTTAGAGATCACGGCTGAAATAGGTTTGGGATTACTTATTTATTTATTTCATTGTTTTATTTTCTTTTAAAGACTTAATCACAACCATTATTATTCTGGCAAAGCCAAAACTTACTGTTGGGAGCATACACACAGCTGATGTGTTACTGCAGACAATAATCAGCAGTCGGCCACATTCAAGTGCCTATATTTCTCCTTTAAAATATAGGGAAAATTTGCTCCAGATCTTCACGAACTGTTAATGAAGAAATCTCAGTCAACAGTAGTCTAAGTCTTTTTCATCAGCCCGCACGCTAGAATGATGTGATATGAACCTCTGAAAAGCATACTCTATGCTCAAACTAAATGAAATATGATGAACAACCTACAGACTCCAAGCGCAAGGGAAGGGTTCTTCAGCCAAACAAAACACAAAGGAATGTATACTTGAAAACAGAGAAGTTAGACCGGTGCTATCAAAAGACTGAATCCCCCAGTGAAACAAAATATCCAGGAATATAATTTAATAAGGTAGAGAGCAAAGTAAGCGTTTCACACCTCTATTAAATTTTCCCTACAAGTTTTCTCTGCAAATACAGAAAAGACGAGAATACCATTTCTCTTATATGGATTGTTAAAGTTTTGTAAGTTGTGATTTATTTGTACAGGGCTGACTAATGACTTGAAATGAAATGGCTATAGCAGGGAAATGATAAATTATCTAGTGTATAACACTGCTTAAAACCTAAACGTGTTTATAGTTGCTGTTCTGGGATAGTTGCCAAAGGGACATTTTACTTAGCAAGTTGTGTTAGCATAAGTATTTTTTTTCCTATAAACAACAAAAAAGTCTCCAAAAATAATAAGATAGTGTGGGGAGATCTCACTTGCCTGCTGCTAGGAAGCACCAGGAATCTGATTTTCAAAGGAATTTCCATGGTGTTTTAATTAAAAATTCATTTCTTAATATCATCTGGGTAGAATTTTCAGAAAAAGTATATGCTACCTAGTATATAATCTAGTTATACGATAAAGAAGCGATTCCTCAGCATGTGAGCCTATTGCTGTCTAAAGTCAGTTGTAGTGCACAGAAGGATCTTGTGCTTCACTCTTCAGAGAATGGGTTGAAGAAGTAACTTATAACAGTTACACCATGGAGGACTACCGACTACAAATTATTATCTTTGCAGTCCTTTGAGATAAAGGAAAAGAACTGAAAGTGACTGAATCTTATTCCTGAAGATTTATTCTGTAACACTGACCATAATATACTTGAATGAGGCAGTCTCAAAAACTAGAAGAAAAAAAAGTGGAAAAGTCCACTATGTAACATTTATCATTAAAAATATTTACTACATGAAGATCTTTATGATTTGAGAATATATATTTAATTGAAAGGAAATAATAACAAAAAACAGCATTGAAAAGTAATTGAATTAGATGTCCACAGTAAACATACACTCCATGAAGCTAACGAAATAAAAAAGGTATTCCACAAAATCTGATCGTATTCAACTGAAGAAAATGGAAAATAGATTAAAGTTCAGCAGATTAAATGTAAACCATAATAAAGCAGGCCAGAGAATATTTTTCTGAGTAACTTGCTAAAGGCATAGAAACTATTAATGAAAACATTCTGAAAACTTCAAGAATAGGAAGCTTGCTGAGAGCTACTGGGGCCAATACATAATTGAGTTGAAAAGAAGAACTAAAGGAAAATAAGGCAAAAAGCTAACTGGACTCTTTATATCAGTGTTCATAGAAGAATTTGTGGGTTTCCCATAATAGAGTCTGGCCATCCAGGGAAGAAGTGTCCCATATATATATTACCACAGAATCACAGAACATCTGGTTCTTTGAATCACAAAGCATCTGGTCCAAGTCTCCCCTGAATACAATTAGGCCTTTGGAAAAAATCAGATCATGACTACCAGACATTATTTATGCAAAAAGTAAACCAAAACATATATATAAAATACACACACACACACACAAAAAACAAAACAAAACAAAACAAAACAAAAACAAAACAACAACAAAAAGATATACCAATAGTTTGAATTGGCAAGATAACAGATTTGATACAAAATTCTTCAGGGCAGTTAAAATTGGAATTAACCATTGAAAATATTGTGTTGATCAGCTGAATTCAGTATTCATAACTTAAATACATATATGATGATTTTAACTAATGAGTGTGGAAAAGATATCCAGGGAGCACTTTACACTATTTGAGGAAAACATCATTGCTAAAAAATACTATACAGAAAATTCAGATACCTTAAGAAAGCAATAAAGAAAAACAAAGAAGCAAACAAACCCCGAAAATATTTTGCCTCTGTTTTTGAACGCTGCATGCAGTTCCAGTTTCCTTATCTCAGAAATGATATAGTTAAGTGAGAAAGGAAAGAACACTGGAAATGAGAAAGGCCAGAGGAACTGAACAACCTTCATCCAAGAAGAGTTACAAAGTAATAGGCAAAAAGACCAGGGATCCTCATGGTTGAAAGAGAACATCTAAAAGATAATCTACTAAAAGTCAACAAAATCATGATTCATAAGATCATGAATGAAGTTGTGATCTTTCTTACAGTGTCCAAGTATGAAGTCATCCAATGAAATTAACAAGTAGCATCATTATAATCAAAATAAAAGGAAGAACTTCTTTTCACACATTGTGCTAATAGGCCCACAGGATGTTGTGCAGACTAAAAATAGATATAAAAATAGAAAAAAATAGTTGGAGGAGAGGACATGAGCAGGCTAATAAAGTCAGGGGCCTGGACACAAACTAATACAAAGGAAGTCCTTAAATTGCTAACTGCTACAAACTGGAAGCCATAGAGACAGAAGAACTATTCTGCACTTGCTCTCTTTCTTTAATGTTCCCTACTGATGACTATCAAAATCAGAGTAGTAAGCTAACTAGATATTTGATCAGAATTAGTGCCATCATTTTTACTTATGTTCTTACGAAAACTGAGGGAAAACTGACGAGCAGATGGCCGAGAGATAAAAACAAGAAAGGAAAGAAATCTAACGATATCAGGAAGGCTGTGAAAAAATCTGGCCTAAAAAGATTGAGACTATCACAAAATGAATTATTAAAGAGGGATGCTAGGCCAAGCTGAACATTTAAAGGAAAAGAAAAAAAAAAAAAAAGACAATAATTTACTAGACCTGTATGAGTCACTATACTAAAGGGATCCAATACTGTCCTGGCTCACATAATCACCAGGGATACATCCTTTTACTGTTGTAAATGTTCTGCTGCTGTAAATGGAGCAACTGGATACAGCAGTTTTGTATAGATGCACGTACTGATCACATCCTAACTTTCTGAAACAATCCTGAAGGAAGAAGGGATGGGGGGAAAAAAAAAAAAAAAAAAAGCAAATGCATTATGCAGACAAGCAAAATACAGTACAATCATTCCTGAGATGCTGGTAGAAGTATATATTCTCCCAGTAATTAGGGATTGTCTCCTAAATCATACAGAAATACACACTTAAGTTTTATTTCTGGAGAGTAACCCCAGTTAGAGATGACCTTCACTGAAATGGCCATCAGGCCATGTGGAAGTTGTTTAGATGATATGACTCCAATAGTTTAAGAGAAATCTCTAGGTGAGCATAAAAGTTAATAGGGACAGACCTTAACATTTGTTTGTGGTCAGATTGTTGTCCTTTATCTCTTAATCAGTGTTTCTGTAATGAGCATTCACAGTCCATTTCTCTCAGCAAGAATTTATTCAGTTATCAGGCACGGGACTGTTAGGCAGCCCCATTCATTCAGTCGTGTCATTTCCTTGTTTCATTAAAGACAGCTTTCATTTCATCAGCCCAGCATGGGGTTGTATTTGGAAGGAGGGAGTGAAGTTCAGCTCACTGTGTTAATAAAACCGTGCATGGTTCCAGCTTGTTATCTTTAAATTTTACCCTGCAAGGACAATTGCTTTCCATTAAAAATAATAATAATAATAAATTCAAACTCTGATGCTTTTGAAAGATAATCCTTCTGATCACTTTCTGCCAACAAAGGGCTACAGTGAAAATGAATGTTTTACTATGGTTGCAGGTGATACAGTTCTCTCTTTGATTCACTACACATGGGAGAGAGATCTGTGTGTTCAAGTGGGTCTGTACGTGCTTTGACCCTGTGCCTCAAAAGGGCCACTGAGACTGGAGCAGGCAGGCAGAGGGACACTTAATTCCTCCAGCCTCCTTGTGATGTCGTATTTAGTGGCATACTGTTCCTCCTAAAGTGCTTCTCCAATATTAACCTTCATATTGACGTGACGGTCACCGTTCCTTCAGTGCCTCTTGCAGCAGTATTTGAGATTCACTCACTCAGTCTTTTCTGCACTGGTCTGCCAAAATGATGTTTATATACACTGATTTCCAAAAGAACAAAAGTGTCAGGAACTAAAAGACATGGGGCACGCTGACACAGCGCAGCAATTCCGAAAAGTGAGGTGGGAAGCTCAGATCATGCCTGACAGTCTGGGGATGACCCAGGGCTGTAAGCTGCATCTCTGTTGCCTGCTCCCTGTCAGAAGGGTGCTTACTGGTGCAGTCCAGGAGTGACTTTTCCTTAGAAGTTGGCATCTGGCAATTCCACTTTTCATGTTATCTAAGCAGTTTGTTTGAAGGAAAGCCCAGCTCCCAACCCTCTCAAACACGTCTTATGTTATGGGTCTCCCATGTGGTTGATTTAATTTATCACTTTAATAAGGTTCGCTACTACTGGAGATTTATATACCCATGACTGACAGTTACCTCTGCATGCATTTTTAATATCAGACAACTTAAAGTAGAAAAATGTATTAGCTTGCTGTGGAAAAACAAAAAGTGAAGATCTCAATTGAAAAGTATGAGATAAGGTCACAGAGAAACACAAACCAGTAAAATTCAATCTACTCTGTGCTTAAAAGCATATTTCATTCTTAGGCGCCTAGGGACTTTTCTCCTATAATTCCTCCCCCCTGACCTCTACCCTGAAAACACATGGGTGAGGCAAAGAACTGGGACCCTTGCACCCCTGGAGTTGAGCTCGCTTTCCCTTCTATCCACTCCTACTGCTCAATTCAGAGCCACCTTCTCTTTTCCTACCCATTTACTATTCTTACCTTGCTTTATGCTGCCACTGAAATGCAATCACCTTTTCCTTTCGATTCACAAGGAACAAGTACTGGGACTCCAGGTGAATTGAGTTTACTATTATAGCAATTTCAGAGGTGCCACAGAATTCCAACTGCTATGGTAGTGTCATGGTTCACATTATAAGGAATATCATTGTGCAAATTTTTAAAGCTGTATCCAGATTAGAGTGGTTTAAATGCACAGCGATAGTTTCTAACATGTCTCTATGAATGGAAACAAGACACATCAGCAATACTAGTGAAAATGTTCTCTGAAACCAGCTCAGCTGAAAATCTCATAGCTCCACACTTGCTTTCACCAGTGACAATAAATAAATAAATAAATTATATATATATATAAATAAAAAATAAATTAAAGGACTAGAGAATGAACTCTTCCTTTTCCAAACAAGTGCCTCACACAGATCATAGGTGAGCACAATAATGGGTGTTTTGTGAGGTCCTGACAGCCTCAAGTATAAACTGTCTGCATACCACCATGTCAATATATGACACCTATGGTCAGCAGTCCTTTGGTGTCTTTCTGCCTGAAATAGGATTTTTTCTTTACGCTTTCCTTCTCTGATTGTCCTTCTGGCATTTATTCAGTATTTAATGGCAAAGTACTGTTCTAAGGAAGTTTGAGAAGTAGTGAGTGGGAGCCAAATAGATTTAAGCTACCTTCACAACTATCACTAGCAGCTGAAGCCAGGATGAAATAAATAAATAAAAATAAATAAATAAATAAATAAATAAAAATGAATAGATGAGAAAATTCAGTAGCAAACAAGAAAAGTGTGAGAAAGAGGTTGAGATAGATGAAAAGAGAAACTCTAGAAACCACAATTTGAAAAGCAAATATGGAGAATTAATAATATCAGACCTTACAGACAGATTAAGAAATAGGAACCCAGCCAACTCAAGGAATGGAAGAACAATATTATAATTGTTTCTTGAGAGATATGGCAATGGGCCATTTAGCCTGCTTGTTTTTACCTTGGGTCATTGCCCAGACTGGACAATTAAAATGATATTTTTGTCATAGAAACAGTCATTTTATTTCTCTGCTGTTAAAAAGTGTCACTACCAATTGTGCACATTGATTTAATCTGCAGTTGTAGGATTTTGAGAAACAAAAAGCATTTGCTACAGTCCAGAAAGCACAGCCCTAATGTGGTCTTTCATATCTTGAGGATATTTCAAATTAAAAGAATGACTTTCTAGGAAGTACATGAAATCTCACCTTCAATATCTTCCCCATCAGGGAAATTCTAAATGTAGACCACCTGCCAAATTCTCCATGATCACCTACACTTTTCCTCTTTCCCATACTGATTGTTGACATTTGCCAGAAACACAATGAATCTTTAAATAGGAACTTCTGAAGACTAGTGTCACTTATTTTGCATCCATAGCTAAAGAATGGATGGTGGTGAGTTTAGTTTAGTGTTTTCCATTCAAGATTTTTAGCACATCTGTTTTCCAAGGCTCTCGTTAAGAGTTTCTATGTTTAGCAAATACGTTGATTGTTTGAATTTTTTTTTTTAGTTGCATCAGATCTGAAAGAATTAAAACTTTTCTAACATTAAAGCTTACTATAGGCAAAGTTTTTTAAAAGCAGAAAATTCTGAATCAAATTGATTCTAGTGTATTTAAACATTAAATTTATTATATATAAAACAGAGGAATTGAAGGGCTAGCTTCACAAAGGTGTTAGGCTGTCATGTCAAAGGAAGAAACTTATTGCCTCTATTCCACGTGTACCTTAAGAAATGTAAGTCTGTAGTTCCCAGTTTCGAAGACAGTTCATTGAGCTATGAGATCATCACTTAGAGATGTTTTGTTTGTTTGTTTGTTTGTTTGTTTTCATATGGAATCCTTCAGTTGTCAGCGCAAGAGTGAGATTGAGTCTTCTGCTGGGTGACTAAGTTTTGAACCTTGAGGTGAGACACCTCAATTCCAGGACACTTTTGGAACAGCATAGTGAAAAACATCCTAAAAGTCCCAAGCCACAAACTGACTTAAGTTTGTCATTTAAGTGACTGCATGGGAGACCTGAAAGGTGGTTTCAAACTACCTTGTCATGGGGAGAATAGAACTGGGTATAAAAACATGGCACAGCATTGACTAAAAGTCAGTTCTTTCCAGCTGAAAAGATTTGGCAAATTTGGGTTGAATTCATCAAAGATCTCTAAAACCAGAAAGAGTGAAATTAAAGTTTTAGGTAAATATATTATTTTTTCTGAGAAAGTTTTCCTTGCTGTTTGGTTAGTATTTACAAGTGGCTGAACATGGGAATATGTGAAAAAATATACCTTTGGAAAAAAAAATATATATTAATAATTATATTCACAAGGTTCATTTTTTAAAAATTTTGTCTCATACAGTGCTTTGAAATGTTAACTGTTTCTTGTACATTATACTTTTATTTTAATATTTCAGTTTTGAAACAACTGTCTATGCCTGATTAGCTTAAAAAAAAAAAAAAAAAAAAAGAGAGACAGGAAAAGTTATCTGTAATGCAAAATAAGTAATTAAAAAATCTCATTGTCTCAGTTTGAAGTAAGAAAAAATAAACCACAAAGTAGGATGTTACAGCTGATTCTGCTTGAAAATGGGTGGGGAAATTTATTTCCTCATTCCTCCAACATTTAGTTATGAATTGATCAAATCAAAATATACAATACCAGGCTCAGATCCAAGATCAACACATCATATTCTAGCTATCCTACATTTCTTCCCATATATTCCAGACATATATAAGCAGGTCAGTGACTGTATTTCAAGGCTATTCTCAGTCAAGAGAAAATTAAATGGAACTGGTTTATATTTTTTACCTAGTATTCCATTTCATCTAGTCATCCTGTCAAGAAAATCAAACTAAAAAAAAAAAAAGAGAGAGAAGAAAAATTAAAAATTAAAATAAAATTTAGTCTTGGAAAAGAAATGGAAGCCCCATGGAGCCCCTGGAAAATACCGAGTTCATCAGAGCTGTCTAACGTAATGGGGTAGTGAGGAGGTATGCAGAAATATCTTGATGTACTGTCTCTTGGTACTCTCTGATATTTAAAAACTGGTAATCCCAGTAGTTTTCTCAATGCATTAGAAGCTCTGTGGGATCATGGAGTTCACTTTGTCATAAAAACATGTAGGTGGGAAGAGTCCTCTGGATGGGCAAGAAACTGAATTTGAGCCAGCTGTGTGGGCTTGCAGCCCAGAAAGCCAACTGTATACTGCGCTGCTCAAAAGAAGCATGGCCAGCAGGTCAAGGGAGGTGATTGTCCCCCTCTAATTCCAATCCTGTGAGACCCCAACAGAGTACTGCATTATATCAGGTTTACGAAGCAAGGTCTTGGTAGCAGGGAGGCTGCAGGTGTGGCCTGCGTGAGAAGAATCCAGAAGCTGCCCCATGTCAGGTCAGAACGTGCTCGAGATGACTCCAAAAGGGAACTGCTGCTGGCCAGAGCTGAGACAATGAGCAACACTGCTTGGGCCTCAGGGAGAGCAGATTTAAGAAAGGGAAAATAGTGTTGTGCCACAGAAGCTAGGAGAGAGGAGTGAGAAACAGCCCTGAAGACACCAAGGTCAGCACAGAAGGAGGGCAGGAGGAGCTCCAGGCATGGAGCAGAAATTCCCCTATGGCCTGTGGAGAGGCCCCTGGTGGAGCAGGCTGTCCCCCTGCAGCCCATGGGTCCCACATGGAGCAGATCTCCACGCTGCAGCCCGTGGAGGAGCCCCCGGTGGAGCAGGTGGATGTGGCCTGGAGGAGGCTGCGGCCCCTGGAGAGCCTCCGCAGGCGCAGGCCCCGGGCCAGAGCTGCAGCCCGTGTAGAGGAGCCCACGCAGGAGCAGGAGGTCTGGGGGGAGCTGCCGCCCATGGGGGAACCCTGCTGGAGAAGTTTGCTCCTGGGGGATGGACCCCGTAGTACGGACCCGTGTTAGAGCTGCTGCCTGTGGAAAGCCCACACAGGGTCACTTTTGGAAGGATGGCATCAGGTGGGAGGGACCCCATGTGGAGCAGGGGCAGGGAGTGACCATGAAGGAGCGGTGGAGATGAAGCATTAGGGACTGACCGCAGCCCCCATTCCTGCACCTCTTGTGGGGAGGACATAAAAGAAAGTGGATGGAGGGGAAGGTGGGTTTAGTTTGCTTGTAGTTTCCCACTGTCCTAGTCTGCTAGTGATAGGCAATAAATTATATTAATCTCCCTACCCTGAGTCTGTTTTGCCCATGACAATAATTGTTGAGTGATCTCCCTGCCCTTATCTCAACTCTTGAGCCCCTTTCATCGTATTTGCTCCCCCTTTTAATTTGAGGAAGGGGGGTAGGAGAGCATCTATGGTGGGATTTGGCTGCCCAGAAAGGTAAGTGCAACCTCAGTAAGTTTGCTGACCATACAAAGCTGGGAGGAGTGGCTGATACCCCAGAGGGCTGTGTGGCCATTCAGAGGGACCTCGACAGGCTGGAGGGTTGGGCCAAGAGGAACCTCATGAAGATCAACAAGGGCAAGTGCAGGGTCCTGCACGTGGGGAAGAATAACCCCAAGCACCTCTACAAGCTTGGGGCTGACATGCTGGAGAGCAGCTCTGCAGAGAGCGACCTGGGAGTCCTGGTGGACAGCAGGCTGACCATGAGCCAGCAATGTGCCCTTGTGGCCAAGAAGGCCAACGGTATCCTGGGCTGCATTCAGAAGAGTGCTGCCACCAGACCAAGGGAGGTGATCCTTCCCCTCTACTCAGCCCTGGTGAGGCCACAGCTGGAGTCTTGTGTCCAGTTCTGGGCTCCCCAGAACGAGAGGGACTTCGGACTACTGAAGCAAGTCCAGAGGAAGGCTAAGTTGATTAGAGGACTGGAGCACCTGTTGTACGAGGACAGGCTGAAAGAACTGGGCCTGTTAAGCCTGGAAAAGAGAAGACTGAGGGGAGACCTCATCAATGTATATAAATATCTGAGGGGAGGGTGTCGAGAGGATGGAGCCGGTCTCTGTTCAGATGTGTCCAGTGACAGGACAAGAGGCAGTGGGCACAAACTGAAGCACAGGAAGTTCCGGCTCAATGCATGGGCCACTTCTTTACTGTGAGAGGGACAGAGCACTGGAACAGGTTACCCAGAGATGTTGTGGCGTCTTCTTCTCTTGGAGATACTCAAAACCCACCTGGATGCCATCCTGCACAAAGTGCTGTAGGTGATCCTGCTCGGCAGAGGGGTTGGACTAGATGATCTTCAGAGGTTCCTTCCAACCTTGGCCATTCTATGATTCTGTAAAACCACCATATGCATTCACTTCTGGGGTCTCCAACTCAAGAATAAAATTGGGTCTGTTAGAGCAAGTTCAGAGGAGTGCCACAAAGATGGTCACAGGGCTGGATCACCTCTCCTATGAAGACAGGCTGAGAGAGTTGGGTTTGTTCAGCCTGAAGAAGAGAAGGCTTCAGGGAAACTTTATAACGGCCTTCCAGTACCTAAAGGGGACCTACAGGAAATCTGGAGAGGGACTCTTTGTCATGGAGTGTAGTGATAGGACAAGGAGTAGAAATTTTAAGCTAAAAGAGGGTAGATTTAGATTAGATATCTGGAATTTTTTTTTTTTTTTTTTTTTTACTCAGAGGGTGTTGAGACACTGGCACAGGTTGCCCAGAGAAGCTGTAGATATCCCATCCCTGAAAGTGCTCAAGGCCAGACTGGATGCAGCTTTGAGCAACCTGGACTAGTGGGAGATGTCCCTGCCCATAGCAGGGGTATTGGAATTAGATGATCTTTAACAGTCCCTTCCAACCCAAAACATTCAGTGATTCTGTGATTCTGTGATTCTATGTCTCCGGATCATTCATGTGCTCAGTGCAGGACTGGTTAGAGCAAGTTGCTCAGGGTAGTGTCCATTTGAGTTTTTGTGTTTGCTTGTTTGTGTTTTTTTTTTTGTTTGTTTGTTTTCCTCTAAAGCCACTCTGGTCAACATGTACCAGTGCAAATACCCTTACAGTGATTATTTTCTTACACTACTGCATTCACCTTACATGCAAAGCATCTCATGTCACCAGCTTGGTCTGGCATGACTTCCCCTCAGTAAATCCATGCTGACTGTTCCCAGTCACCTCCTTCATGTGTCCTTCATGTGCCTGGAAGTGGCTTCAGGCAGGATTTGCTCCATAATAATCCCGCTGAATGAGTTGCTGATTACCCTGAAGTTCCCTGGATCCTGACTCCTGAAGATAGGTATGATGTCTTTTTTCCACTCCTTTGCCATGGGTGTTGTTTCACTCCCACAGGTGTAGATAATAGGCTTGGGTCTCCCCTTGGTAATGCTATTTTGGCTCTCAAAGCTAAGTCCCTGGAAATGCTGGGAGAAACATGATTTCCATGGCCACTTACTCTGTACCCTCATATGACTGTCTCACAGAGGAACTGCAGGCAGACCCTATTTCACTGAAGAAAACCTTTCCAATAAAATATAAAATAATAAAATAAAATAAAATAATAAAATAAAATAAAATAAAAATAAAATATATAAAAAATAAAAATAATAATAAAAAGAAAACCACCCTCAACTTGCTACACTACCAAAAATGCCAGATAAAGGGCTTCCTAATGCTTAGACAACTAGTTCAACATTATGAACTGGAAAATCAAAGTTGTACAGTCATATGTCTTTGTTACAGAGCCTTTAGAAACATCACTCATAGGCACTAAAGTACTGAGCTGTAAGGATTCGTAGACTGTGTAGATACTACAGAAAACACACACAAACAATCAACAACAACAAAAAAAAACACACAACAAAACAAACAAACAAACAAAAAATTTCACAAGTCACATTCCTGTACCTCATTGTAGTAATTCTTCCCACAGAAGTTGCAAAAATATATCTTTGAAAATTATGTAGTAAATCACCATTCTTAATTGGGATGAGCTGAGGTATAGGTGGATAAAATGACAAGAAGAAAGTACTTTAGTACCATGTACACAATTGGCCAATAATGCTAGTGTTCTAGCAGCTGTTTCTCTGCTCAGTCCTCTAAGTCCCACGTATTGTCATCAAAAAATATTGGAAAATGTTATTCATAGGCAGTGCTATGACCAGAGAAGAAATCAGAGGGAATCTGAACCCTAGTGTGTCTGAGATAATCACAGACATCACAGGCTTACATTTTATCCTCAGTTGCTTCCAAACCCACTTCCATTTGGATGAAATAATGGCAGGGAGAGTATAATGAATTTATTGTCATGTAATCTGCAGACAGAGAATTATAACATTCTGAATGCAAACAGTAATTTAAGGCACTGAGGAACAATTTCTGCCCTGGCATTTTGCATGAACAATTGCCATTGTTGATTTTGTGCCGAGATCTAAAAATAAAATTTGGTCCAGCTTTTGGCAAATAATGTCCATGAGCAGTTGAAAAGGATGAAGCCTAGACTGGATGCCAGATCTCTTTTTGTGTTCTCAGTCCTAAACAGTCCTGGTCTATTTTGTTTTCATGTTGAATGTTGTACTGGCATGTTGCTTTTGAAGAGGGCTAGTTTAATCCAGATTATACCACTGCAACAGTGTAAAACTCAGAGCCAGCTGTGAGAATCCAGGTAGAATTCCCATTAAAAATCAGAGGAAATACCTGATTTCTGTCTTTGAGACTGCAAACTCCTTATAACATAGACTGCTCTTTACAGTATATCTTCATCGTTCCCGCTTTGTTAGGAGTACTAAACAATCCCGGATATGCTGCTATGAATTGTCAGCAGCAAGCTTGGGACCACCAACTATTGGGACCAGGCAACTTCAATCTCACTGTTTTTAGGTACTAAAACTAATTCCAGCTGTCCTACATATACTTGTTATATTCTATTATTGTACTTTTTTTTTTTTTCATAAAACATCCTTTTGTGATAAACTGGTCTCTATACAAAAAAAAAAAAAAAAAAAAAAAAAAAGTAAATGCAGGCAACAGAAACTGAGTAAAATCTTTAAAAAATACCCAATTATTTGATTATCTTTCCTTTTTAATGCATCATATCGAAATATGATTTTTTTTCCATTACCACTGAAACTTTTGTATTATTTTTATTTTCTGCTTCTCTAATTCTTTGTAACTTTTCCTGTATTTCTAACACAAGGTAATTAGAATAGCATTCTCCTTTTAAAAATGACAAACTGGCCCTAGTAACTCTCCAGAAAAAAATATGAGATTATATGGTAAAAACAACCCTGTTCAAAAATTTATACTTTTGCTTAAAGATCTTGAGTGGCATGTAGCAGATAATAGCATAATCCACTGTCCATCATTTATGTTCCATTACAGTAGTCTCCATTTCAAATCTACTTGTTATTAAATTGCAAAAGAAAGAAGTGATTTTGAGAAGCTTCAACCTCAGGACATCACCAAATGGTTTTCTTATTTAAATATGTGTCTGTGTGCGTGCACATTTACGTATATATGCATGTAAAAAAAAAAAAAAAAAACTCAGATCACAGCACTCTTTAGATCAAAGCATAAAAGAACCAACACAGTAATCTTCACATTTTTTTTTCTTGGACTTGTAAGGTTTTTAGTGCTGCATCCAGAACATGCACAGTAAGAAAGAATACAGGGAAAAAAAAGTGAAATAAATGTAATCAGGGATTATTATTGTTATTATTGTTTTGGTTGTTACTGTTATTTAACTGAGAGTGTCTTAATTAAACATTTTTATGAAAAAAATTTCAAGTGGGGTAGACTGCACCTGTAGAGATGGAGGTAAATGTAGATCTTAAGAGAGATCCGAGTTTATATTGCTCTGTAAAAACTCTCCGTTTTTAAATGGAATTTTTGAATAAAACTTCTGAGGCATGTGAGCTCTCCTCAGTCATCCTGTTAACTCCTAACTACTGGCAACTGGGAGGCTTTTCCGTTTAGCACAGCCAGAGACAGCTTAAATTAATAAAAGGCAGCAGACCAGTGGTATAATCTGATCTCCAGTAAAGCAGTCTCTGGTCTGGAAACATTTGACTTTAACGTGAATTAAAATCTGAAAGTTTTTCTAAACTTTTGCTGCCTTCCTATGTTCCTACAGAGATTGCAGTCTCGTGTTTCACAGCACCATTCCCAGAGTATTTTCCTTTTGTGCGAGCTCTTTCTTGCAGATTGTTGAGATGTTAAGAAAATTGATATTATATATACATGCATATGCACACTATATGTGACCTTCTATGTCCAAATAGGAGGTAGGGGGTGGGAGGAATGGAGGCGAAAAGCCTGCATGTAATGAGCTGGAATAATATCGGATGGAGGGCTATCTGGAAGAGCACTCTGCTCTCTTAAAAGTAGGCAAAAGAAAGGATGTAATGGCATCCTTTCATTCCAAGTAATTGGATCTGTTAAAATATTTTTAAGTATCAGTGAATGAGTATCACAAATTATGTCATTTGGCAGTCTTTGAAATCTCTTTTCCCTCAGGGTAAGCAGCAGTGGCAGTGAATTTGGAAGATGTTAGCAAGGCTTTTTAAAGCCTAAGTGGTCTCCCTCCACCAAGAAAATCCCTTTATCTACTCACTGGATTTTACAACACAAACGCTATATGTCTCTGTATTTCTTGTTTTATGCATACTAAGAAGAAGCAAGAAATTGCTTTTAAAACAACTGCTATGTGCCAGTGTGCACAGTACAGTAAACCATGTGAATAGATTTTCTTTTTCGAAGGGGTTTTAATTAGCAACAGAAAAATCAGTTATGTTTATGCAAATCTATTTGGGATTTTGGTAACAATTTTCCTTCATATTCTTCAGTTCCTTTGTAACTCTACCTCTACTTCTCACATGCATATTCTTCTTCCTCCGTTTATTTCTATATCTCTTCAAATATGTACATACTACCCCCTTACCTTTGAGCTTATCATATAGCTCAGTGATATGGGCAGATTTTTTAGCTGAGACATACTGAATTTTGATAACGTGTGATGGGGGAGTGCACATTCCCAAGCGCATTGCAAGACCACAACGTGGCCTTCCTTTGAGCAAGCTCTGCTCAGCGGAGCAAGGCTCTGGCTTGCAAACTGTCTGGAGTGCAGACAATCAGGTCATTTGTAAATGTCACTCTGGAGCCTCTCTTCGGAAAATGCCAGTGGTTTGAGTCCTGCTGGGTCAAGTTTCTCGTCCCCGCTGCTACCCTTGGCCCTTCCTGTATCCTTGGCCATCTGAGAGTGCCTTTCAGGTAATCAGTTACAGGAGACTCAATGAAGTTACTGCAGTGTAGGCACTGTGGCACTGTGGATGCCATTTGATATGATTACTTAAAGGTCCCTGAGACATCCGCATGGGTCTTTCCAGGTGGGAAAAACTACTTATTGAGCGGCATTTATTCAAGACCTTTATACTATGATTTCAAAATACTTTACACAACTACTCTTCACACAAGAACAATATCCACAATTAGGTTTTAAGAGCCCCTTTATAGATTTACAAATAGAGGGAGAAAAAAATGTTATTTTATCCATTGTTCATAAAAATAATCATTGAGAGCAAATAAAAATTTGCATACTACCTGACAAAGCTCCCTCAGCCATAGTTTCTGAAAATAAAATGATAGAAATAAAATTGAGACAACCTGAACGTATGTGAAATTTTATTCTGATCACTGGTTGCTTTCTTTTCTGTGCTATTTGGATCTCCAGGCATATGCTTTTTTTTTTTTTCTTTTTTTTTTTTCCCTCTAATATGTTTATGCAAATTTGCTCCAATTGCTACTTGCAAGTGTTCACAACATGACAAGTATTCTGACATATTTATGTGACGTACCTTTTGAAGAGATGATAGGGACATTATAGCACCACACTGGTTCTATAGATGAGGGCTGTCATGCTTTCTGTTCTAAAACACTATTTCTAGAGGACTTATAATCCTGGAACAAAAATTATTTTTGGACCTCAGTTTCACTTGCATGACTGCAATAACATATCTCTGGATACAATGTGAGAAAATACTAGTTCTGTAGAATTTAGAAATAGAGTATCAATGAATATACATGATTTGCAAGATTTTTTTTTCCTATATAAGTATTCTTTAAAATCTGAGTTTGCAGCTGATGTCAGCTCTGCCATAGCTACGTAGATTTTAAGATGCAAACGTGCACATCTGTGGTAATTTATATAAAAATAAAACAATCCTGTAAGGGTGAAGAATGAATGTCCCTATGTTGCAGGTGTTTTTAGACAAAAGATGGTAACTATTCAAAAGAGCTGTTAAAATACAACTAATTCTATATGGAAAAAAGTAGGAAAAAACAGAACTCAATGGCTAACTGCTGCAAGATCTCATATGTTTCCTCTGACACTTAAGCACATGTTAAGGATGTTGCACACACAATCGCTATTTTTTTTTTAATTCTTCGTGTTTATGTTTCTTAAGTGTATGGAAACATTTATCCATGGCAGATGAGCCTTAAATACTTAGAGAATCGGTATGTGACAGACATTGATGTTTCTGCACTTCACAATACCTTACGTTCTGTCCAATCTCTCACATAGTAAGGCAGCTTCCTTTTACTGGCACTAACAACTGTGGAACCTTATAATTTTTGAGATGCGTAATACCTGAGGAGTGGATGATGGTTAGAAGTTGTTCTCTTTAGGAGACAATAAACCTAGCAAAATATAATTTCCTGACATCCTCTGAAATTTCTTTCAGTGGAAAAACCAAAGTCAGTAAAACATAGAGTGGATTTCTGTTCACCAGGATCCTCTGCAAAACCTAGTTGTGCCAAACTGCAGTGAAAAGTTTCTGCTACTGCAAGAATTTAATCACCCAACAAGCTGGTAATGTCTCACTGCCATGCTTCTGCACAAAATCTCATGATATTGCCTAGGACATTAGTAGATCAAGGATCAGCAGGGTTTCTGTGGTACTTCTAAGCCTCTGTTGCTCTGTGTGCTTGTTTGAGAAACCTAAGTGGTAAAGCAAACACCTTGGGCTTGGCAAGCGAAGTCATCCTGTAATGGGTGGGAAATATGAAGCAGACTGTGTTCTAGCACCCATTCTTTTTCATTGCTTAAATACCATACTTTTAAATGACCTATATGTACACATAACACCACATCACAGCTTTATATCCTACATGAGCCTCAAGCACCTTCTTACAAGGAGAAGTCAGGTTGACGGATAGACAAGTGAGGTCACATTTCCTGGGATGAGGAAAGATATGTGTTATCCACCCAGTTCAAAACAAACAAAAAGCCATTTTAAGTTGTTTGTTTGTTAGTTTGTTTTCTTTTTTGTTTTATGAGATGTGGAGCAGAAGACAAGGTTTCAGTCCATGTACCACCTTACACCTATCAGTCCTGCTCTTCTGTGGACTTCCTATCCCCCTACATGATTTAACTCATTAAGTACTTCCTCTGTTCACCAGAAAGGCCCATGAGCTTTAGGCACTCATTCATTCATGCCATTCACACAGAAACTACCTTCTACCTACTAGAGAGGGAAACCTTTCATGAATCCAAATGCTAGAGGGAGCACTGGGCCAGGAGCTGGGGAATCACACACTAGTTTTTTATTAACATGAGTGCACTCACTGGGTATCCTAATTTCCCATTGGTATGCTAGGCCTTCAAAAATTAAGTGTACTGGCTCTTCCTCTAGGATCTGCTTTTCTCTTTTCAGTTTAGGAACTTAATATAAGGGCACTAGATTTACCTCTCTCTTCTCCCCCTTGCAATAAATTTAGGTACCTTGGTCCCTAACTCTGTTTCTACCCTGAACAAACCACTGTAAAAATGACTTTGGTGGATAATATGATTTGCTAACATTTATGATTAATGATTAGCTAACATTTCTCTTTTTAAAATAACACTTTTTTTAATGCTAATAATAAAGAAATAATGAGGTAAGAATTTGTTAATTCTTCATATTAAAAATATGATAATTCATATACATTAAAAAGTAAAGGCTCTGTTATAAATCACAAGATACAGAGAAACAAAACTTATTCTGTGTTTTGGAGAGTTTGATGTCAATTTTTCCAGCTTTAAGCAGAAGTAGGGGGGAATCCTATGTTATCTTATATGCAGATTTTTCACAAAGCACAAATCAATGCTCCTGCATGGGATGACAATCCTCCTTAGTCCCCATAAGCCCACATATCTATTGGTAAATTTGTGCCTTAGGCCACCTGCTACCATGGCATCATGCCCACTCACACTAGGTGAGTAGATCACAGAAGCCAATCAACAAATCTCAATGGCTTGAGGAGGTTAATACACAGAATAGCAAGAGTTAGGCTTTTGAAGAGACTCCTGGCATATCTTGTGTTTTTAATGATTAGGATCTCATCCTCAGGTCTGTGTGTTATCAGCTCAGTCTGTGTAGCAGGGGACTGGAGCAGATGGCTTGGCAAAACCAAAAGGCTCTTGCCTTTTCAAAAATTAAAGAATAATTTGTTGTTTTCTTCTAATAGGAAATTTCATGCTGACAAACAGTATTGAGCCAACAGGCCGGTATTTCTCCATCTATCTTCTGTTCAGAGTAAAGCATAACCTTCCTTAGATTAACTCCACAGACTGTCTATATCCTCCTATGCAGTGATGAAAGAAAATTTCAGCACTCAGCTATTTTGCTTTTGGCACCTCCACTGTGGTTTCCAACAAGGATGCTATCATCGTGTGTTTATGGATTTATTTGTTTGTTTTTCATAATGTGGGCAATAGTCTACTACAAGCTGGATCTCCAATTACATCATATAGACCAGCCATCTGGTTCAGAATTAGTTAGTGGTAACAATTTAGCTGTTACCACCCTGGTCTAAATATATAGCATGAGAGGGAAGACCTTCTTATTGCATAAGGAGTCACCTGGTCACCTGAAGCAACCAAATTTTTCAGTACCTAGTGCTGAGTCCTGGTGGACATTGATGGGCAGCAAAGCACAGAAGTGCAAAGTAACACTTCTCAGAATATTAGACAAGTGCAAAAGGTGAAAGGAAACCAACTCTTTTCTGCACAGGGACAATTGGAATTAACCATGGCTCATAACTTTTCCGCTGGAAATTCTCACGTTTCTGCCTGATCACAATGTGTAACAACAGAGGGTTTGTGCAATTTGTTCATTTTTGTAACTAACGAGTTTAATCAATTTTAAAAGACACAATTATTGAAATAACTTTTTGCTGAAAATGTCAACAGATATTTGAGTGACACTATTTATCCAACACCCATAGCACTTTTAAAGGCTTTTCTAAAGCCCAGTCTTCCAAAATCTTTACCTTTTTGAGCCATGAACCCTCACAGGAGGTCATTAAGCATATAGGCAGTGGAACTGAACAGCTGCTCCTCCAGTCATACTAATCTCTAGACAGATGCTCTTCATGTTCATGTGCTGTGACGAATGCCAAAGAAACTATTAGAGAACAGATTGACTTAGACTGGACAGTGATCCTTGGAGAACTGGTTTCAGACTTCAAGAAGAGCTGACGAGTCACAGAGGGAGCTGCAACTCGTGACAATGTGAACAGAGAGAGTTTCGGTTAGACTTTTCCTTCCAGCATTTCAGAATGCATCCTTGCTTAGAGTGCCAAAATCAGCACTAAAGAGCAGATTACCATTGTTTTCAGTGCTTCCTTGCTTGCTGGATTTGCTGCAGCTAGCCTGGCTGCTCAATTTCACTTGAGTCTGACTCACAAAAAATTCCTAGGCATTTCTGTATAGATCCCATGGTCATCCTGTGGCTGCTGGGATCTGCTACTGTATCTGTTGGGAATCCTAACAAGCAGCAATGGGAGGGCTCCAAGCAGCATGTCATTCCCCGTCACACTCTTCCTGGCCTGTACAGGAGGCCTGAAGTAAACTTGTTACGAAACTGAGAGATCACACCTGCTCCTCTCCTCTGAGGCTCACAAGAAAGATCACATGCCATCATTGGATTTGAGTCCAGGGGCATGTCTGTCCAAAGAGAGGTGTCATCTGTGGTACGTCCCACTGCGGACTTTACTTTTCTGACCTCCATAACCACAGCAGATGTTCTTGTTATGTTGTTATTCTGAGGAAGGGGTTTTGTTGGCCTCTCTGGGCTCCCGGGCTCTCATCCAGCTGCAGCTGTGGAAAAAGGATACATATAATAATAATGGAATCTTCTTTCTGTCGTTTCAGCTTACATCATCTTGGCACCAGTAGTCAAGGTAGCATTAGTCAGTCTGTCATAGGGTTTCTGCAAATTTCTCCTCCAAACCACCACCCTTCTGTCTCCACTGCCACGTTGCCTCAGCTCTTAGTTACCCCTTCCCCAGTGGAATGATTTCAGATCTGGGAAAGAAGGAGTTGTTTCTCTGCTGACCACTGCACATTTCCTCAGCTCATACTTCCTGCATGTGCTAACTGTGATAATTTTCAAAACACAGAAATCTGATTCCATTTAGTTATACTGTATTCATGTAAAAGTCTTGCAATGGGTTGCTAGTAAATTAGCAAATACTTACACCAGTCCTCATTCTATGGGCTTCTTCTTTGGTTTCTACCTTCTATAAAGAGCAAAATCTAAGTTGTTCCTACCAATAACTGAAAGCTGATCTCAAGCAGATTTCTGTATGTATATCCCAAACAGACGCATCTCTGAGGGATCTCAACTGCACTGGGAAACATCCTAAAAGTTATGTGTAATACATATCATCAACTCTTTTTTGAATGATACACAGAAAAATACATCCATTACAACTTCAAGTTGTCATGCAAACAGTCCCTGGTTACTTTGTAGGGGGAGTTCCTCCAAGAAAGCTCAGGATCTGTCAATGTAAAGAATGATGGGGTGGCAGAGGGCAGGCTTGGGGTAAAAAAGGGTAGTTCAAAGTATACTATTATAAAATAATGGAATAATGTATGTAGTCTTATTTGGAAAAAAAAAAAAAAAAAAAAAAACAGGAAATACTGCAACTTTGAGGCCTTTTATATCTTTTGCTTATTTTTTCAGAAGCTTGTTAAAGGCCATTTATTTTGAACATATTACAAAACAGTTAGGATTCAGAGTTTGTATCTATACAGAATACGTGAATAAGAAATGACTTACACATGCAAAGTGTCATCAATGTGGAATATAGCTGTACCTTCACAAGTACCCACAATGTTTTGATGGTGACAGAGTTTCCTAATCTACACCATCCAGACAGGAATTATTGTTGCCTCTTTCATCTGTGAAAATGCTCAAGCAGGAAAAAAATATATATATAAAATAAATATATATATATAATATATATATATATACAATAAGTAAATAAATATATATATATAATCACTTGATCCTAACAATTCTTTTGTAAAATTTAACCAATTAAAAAAAAAAAAAAAGTTGCTCAGGGCAGATCCATCTATACTGATCAAAAGTTCCCTCATCCTCCTATATCTTGCATGAAAACTCTACCCTGAAAATGCAGCTTGGCAGAGGGGGAAAAAAAAAAAAAAAAAAAAGCCACTTGTACATTGACATATTGACATATCGGACAGAATGAAAATAAGATATTTTTAACTGAAGTACAGGAAAAACAGCAGAAAGGAATTGCTTTTAAGCAGGTAGTTCACAGATTTGATGAATGTGGGAACACACGGAGTACAAGAAATCATAATGATTTTTCCTTGTTAGCAACATCTAAATTGTTGTCATCTATGCATTTGTGCTAAGCTTGCTGTTGGGCTGAAACTAAATATAATTCCTGGACCAGAGTGGAAATTTCAGGAAAATGAACACTGTCTTCCTATAAAAATAGGGAATCCAGAATTATTGGCTTTGGCAATGAATGAGATGTAAAAGTAGACTGTGTTCCTGAAGTGGTCTCTACTCGACCTTAAAGATCCAGTATGCTCAAGCATTATTTTACATAAAGAGGAAGCATGGAGGCAGCTCTCCAGACTTTTCTTGTTACCCCCCAATGGTTTCCATCTCTTCCTTTCTCTCTGTTTCTTCTACCTGTCAGATTCCTCAGGGAAACCATTTACAGCTTGGACAACCCAAGTTGGAGTTCTTTTTCCTTCAGCTATGTTTATGTTTGCTATTCTTCCAACATGTTTCTTATTTTTCTGCCAAATAGCACTTGACAAAATCCCTCTAAAGAGAATAATAAGAAAAAAGGCTGAACAGAAGGTGTTTAGTCTGAACACTGGCTTTGTTTCAGCAAATCAAAAAGTGAGTATGTTTCGACAACTTTGTAAATTTCAATCTCAACACAAACATTGGAGACTCATCATATTACACTTTGGGATGCAAGCACTGGTTCCTATAGAAGAAGAGCTTTTCTTGCAGATAGGATCCTTGTGGAAGAAATTTTAAAATTTTCCAAAGATTAGGAACTAAACAAGAATGAAGGACAAGAAAGAGAAGGCATTTAACATTTACGTGGTTGCATTTTACTGTGACCAGGGTTGAACCTTTCTATTTACAGTTGTGAAGAAAGAAAATATTTTCGTGACCACAGCTGAAGAGAGACCCTGACAGGGCTTTCCTGCTCGCCATCTCCCATGTCATCAATGTTTTCTGGGAGAAGAATTTGAGGTGGTTTTCCACCTAAGTGGTTACAGCTGTTTCCACAGGATCAGTCAGATGGAGTTTCTGCCTCTGTTTATTTTGGCTCTGATTTTCGGCTGGAGCCCGGCAGGATGACAGTGTTTGCTCAGGGTCTTGGGACTTTAGACAAACATTCCAGAATTTCTGACTTCTTAGCATTAATGTTTGATGAATTCTGCTCTTAATTTCTCCTGGAAAAATGTCAAGCCCACTGGGGATTACCCTTAGTCTTACAGCAGTCTTTTTTTTTTTTTTTTTTTTTTTTTTTAAGGGGAGAAGAGAATCATTTGCTGGCCTGTGAAAATGAGCATGCTGTAAAAATCTGAGAATGCAGTTTTCTAAAATTGCAGACTGAAATAATTCTGTATTTTTGTTTTCTTGATAATAATACTCTACTTGGAGTACTCTGATGGAAACATCCACTCGGGTATACCTATAGCTGAAATGTCTGTAAAAAAGATGTTCAAGAGAGGACATTAGTTGAGAGAGTTATTATCCAATAGTTAAGCAGCTGTTTCTCAAAGTTGCTGTTTTGAAAGCCTCAAAACATACTGCGTCAATACACTGTTGTCAAAGGTGACATTTAGAAAACAAAATAAACACCTATGTGAAATTCTGACCCCAGTGGAGAGAATAGTCTTTATCTTTGACTTCAGCAAGGTCAGAACTTCCTCAATACCTTATCTTTTGAACAATAGAGAAACAGAAGTCACAGAAGTATATCTTGAGGAACATTTACGAATTCACAGAGATGGAAAGAGAAATGTCTTTACTGAAATATGCAAAAATATGCAAAAATGCACTAAATTAAACCTATATTTAAACTATGTTCAACGAGCATACTATATTGCATTACTTCAGAGGATAGTGTCTGATTTACAGTCCAGCCCTTAGCTGCTAAAAACACAATGGGCAGGATGGTTTTCCTCCAGTGAGTCCCAAACATCAGGAGGGGGCAGGCATAGATTAAGTCCAGACATATTTGGGAAGAATTTAGGTCCCAGCTCTCTATTTTTTTTTTTCTCCCCACCTCTTCTCCCTCATGCGGTAAGAAAAGAAGGAAAGACTGCTTCCTCAGGTGACAGTTATAGTTGAATCTTTGTTGACTTACACAAGCTAAGGAATTACCTTCAATAGTTATTATGCTGTTTTCAAAAAAGAAGAAAAAAAAAAGAAAGGAAAAGGAAGGTGTTTGTGTACATATAAATAGTCACAGGAAGGTGGTTTCCTAATTAATATATCAGCTTTTACATTAGTAGACAACATTTGTTGTGCAAAATGTTCCACAACAGTGCAAAAGCTGCAAGCAGTGTGGCCCCTGGGCCAAGGTGATAGTGTCCACCCATCTGGAGAAGTTAACATAAGGAACAGATCTGGCTTACTTTTTGGAGCCTGATTGCTGGCACTTCCTCCCCAGACTGTTTGTATTGTCAGTGGTCTAGATAAAGTGTATATTTAATCTGTGCCCTTGCATTTAGCTTTTCCATGCACGACAGACAAAAAGGACTGGAGAAGAAAAATTTTGTAGATACAAAACCTTGTGCTTTTATTTTCAAGTGCAGAAAGGACAGATAAAACCATATCATTTATTGAAGCTGATACCACAGTACACATCCCTGTGGAAAGTATCCTTTGAAGTTGCCTTCCCTGGGTCTTTTCTATGGACCGGGGATAGCCAGAGGCCCTCAGTTAAGAGCTTGTTTTCTTCAGCCAATATAACATGGAAGTCCTAAAGAGAAAGTTGATTCTTTCCCATTTCTATTATCAAATTAAATTTGCATTTCAGTATCTCTGTACAGCACTAACCAATCTTTCATTTCAGAATATGAAATTAGTCATAAATTAGTAGCAATTATTTAATGGGAAGGAGGAACTAGCATACATTTGTTGGCTGTACCTTACCCATATAGCTAGGCCAACCCTTGAATTATGGATAGATGAAAGGAGGAAACCCTTGGATAGATGAAAGGAGGAAATTAAATACCTGGAATGCTTGGAAACATGGTTACTCAGTGGAAAATAAGGGTTCCAGTATACACTTCACTTGCCTGTGCATCTCAGGACTGAGTTACTGAGATGTTAGATAACAAGGACAAAAACTATTTCAAGTGTATTGTTAATACTATAGCTGTATAATGCATACTATTTGTTTATTTATTTATTATTTATTCATTTATTTATTCTGATATGATGTTTCCTTCTCTGGAACATCTTTCTTTAAGCATAAGATCTTGTAATAGCAGCTAAATGGGGTATATTAACCAGGTGCTGAGGTTACAGTGGAACACTATATACAACACCAAGTGCATGAGATGACTGAAAAATACATGCCTTCTAAGTCTTTCGGTACAATTCTGAGCAGCTCCTGGTTACACAAGTAGGTTTTTTTGTTTGTTTGTTTTTTACAAGGGAGGTTCTTGGATCTTTAAAAAGGTAAAAGGTAAAAGATCACTTAATAGAAAAAAAAAAAAAGACTAACTACATTAGTGAAGATCTGTTCATTATACGAATACTTGCTGGTTGCATGATTATTAGAGGAAAAGAGTTAAGCAGGGTGAGATCAGAAATAATACACTGATGAAGAATGTGGGTGTGACACTTTTTAAAAGAGAAACAGAGGAATCTGTTATAAAGTTGATGTTCCTCTGAATGAGGCTTGCTAATGTATTGTTGTGACATACAATATTCCCAGTGCATTGATTATAGAGGCTTACTGTATGTCCTCTTTAGTTAGAACATAAAAATACTTCTTTTGAAAAATCTATTAACTTTAGATTGAAACCATTTGCCATTTGGAACACACTGAATCCAGTCTTCTAAAAGCATTGAGTGACTTAGTGATCCTTAATTTCAAATTTATCTTTCCAATGTAATTAATTCCTCAGCAGAGTTCAGAAACAAGGGAGCAGCATGAAACAGTTCTATCAAACCTACTCCATAGTACATCATCATACAAAGCAGCACAGGTAAAAAAATATGAAAGACATGCTCCAAAAAGTAAACTAGGATTCTTAGTTGGGCTATAATTGTATACAGGAATATATACAGAGAGACTGACTGGAATCACTTTCTTCATTAATAATAGCTAATTGCAACTGTTGAAAACTTGCTCAAGTATTTTTCCAACTTAGTATTATTAATTATATATTTCCAAATTAGTACTATTTTTCTGCTTCTTTATAAAAGTATGACAGAAGTTTATCATTCCTATAACATGGCTGAGCAGGTAGACATATGACAAGAAAGTCAGTGAGGATCAGTTTACAAAACAGCAGAAGATGGTTGTGTAAATAAAAGTGCAGGGAAAATAAATTGAGTAAATCAGGAATAGGTTTCATTCAGAGACAAGCAGCTGCAGTATTAAAGTTTGTCACATACTGCAGTGCTACAAATATCACACTATATCATCAAAGTACAGAAAAGTAAGAAAAATGTTTTCAGATCTGAAACAATATCTTCATCTGTTGTGCAACCATTTGCAGTAGATAATCTATTAATCTGGAAAGAGTTCTGGAGTACTGGAATATTCACGAGTCTGCTGCTGTCTTCATGAGGATGATTATTGTCATATCAATTCTCGAATAATATATAATATTTGAATAGAAGTGCTGTCAATAATAGCTGGTAATACTTTTTCACAAATATAATGCAAAAATGGTATAATAAGCATGAATATACACGTTGCTTTAAAATAGTGTAAAATCGGGGCAGAGGGAGACATCTTCAGTCACATGTTATGAAAACCTCATGTTTGTCACATTCATCAGTCATCCAGGAATCTGAGAGCAGCATGTTTTTATCATCTTCAAAGATAAAGCAATATGTATATTGTATACGATATGTATAAATACAGAATATATAAACGTACTTGCCATCTGTATGCCTACCTATAAATTCAGTTCCTAGTCAAGCAAAATGCTTTAGAAGGTCAATGTCTCGGGGGTTCTACAAAAATTGTCTCTGGAAGTCAGACTGCAAGAGTGCTAGCGGCAAAATATGAAAATGCTGTCACAGTCTCAGTGACCAGTGTATCTTAGCTGCCAGAAGAGGCACCTCTAAAAATCAAGAGGTTAATTAAAACTCTTCAAGAAAATCACAGAAAATTATTTAGTTTATTATTTAATAAAATAATTACTGAACTCCTACATTTCTTTGGCTACCGGAGAAGATAATGGGTATCAAATTAAGATTAGAATGTGCAGCTAAAATTTCAGAGCAAAAAGACCTGTTTGTAAATGGAAGGACAGAACAAAATACTCTCAGTTGCACTGAAAAGCAACTAATCACTCTAGCAAAGTAATTTGGAAAATGCAGTCATTGTCACAAGAAGGTAGTAAGGGCACCAACACCTCTTTGAATCAGTAATTGCCAGCAACGTCTACAGCTATTTATTTATTGATTTCTGGTAGTTCCTGTGGAGCTTATTTTGCTATGTAGAAAGCATCAAATTGTGCTTACTAGTAACTGTGAGTATAGTGGTAATTTGTTGTTTCAGACTGTTTTTCTTTTGCCTTTTCAGCAGCAGCCTGCAGGAAATACAAGGCTGTCTTGTCATTGTTGCCTGTCATTCAGTGCACTGATTTGCTTGTCTCAGAGAACGAGAGGTAAGGCAAAGGCATGTGCTAAACAAGTGTGTTATACTAGTCAAGACTGTAAATAGAGATTGGGCATTAAACTACCTCCCACTGAACCACACAAATACCTTTGTTGAAACACAAGCCTTCTCCAAGGAGAAAAATGCTTCCAGCTGAACTAAAGGTCTTTAAAAAGCATTTGCTTACTGATATGCACAAGGTATTCTTAACAAAATAAGAATGCCCACACATAAAGGAAGAGGTGCATGGATGAACTGTTTCTCTCATTTAGAAGCTTTCATGTTGAACTGATCTTGTTCTGCTTTTAACATTCTCTGCCACAGTTTAACAGCTTCAAATATTTATTTTTAAAGGCAGAAAATTATTGTTAATTTTATGTTGGCAAACAGCCAGCCCATTCTTCATTTGGGAGTTAGCAGAGAGAGACAAGCGTAAGAAACATCCTGCTATCTAGTGGGCTGGCAACTGTATTATAAACAATTTAACAAATTGAGTGTAAAGGAAAAATGTTTCACAAAGGAAATAGCTCAGCCCTAGTCTTGACTGTTAGGCAGTGTTCCCTCACCCATTCTTCTATCACACCTTCTCCTTGTCCAGCCAGGACTCTAACCCCATATCCTCCTCCAGTATGTTTTTTTAACACTCCTCCCCTCCTCACTCCGTCAGCTTCCTCTAGCCTCCTCTCATTCTCTCTCCTTCCAGATTGAATGCTCTTATTTTCTCTTTAAAAATAGCCATTTTTAATTCTTCCTTCAACATACCATGACTTCTAAGCCCTGCCATCTGCACCATGGGTATCCCTTTTATCTTATGATACATGCTGTGTGATTCACAGGTGCCATCCCTTGCTTAAAAGAGTGCTACACTAGCTCATGTACATCCAGGGAGAAGATGGAAATAGGGACTCCCATCCATCCCTCGGACTGCATATAACTAAGGGTGATTTGGGTTGCACTGTCATACATTAGTGCTACCTTCTTTGAAACAAGGAAAGAATTTTGGCTTCATCATTGGGAAGGGCAAAGTTTAATCCATTTCAGGGTTCAGGGGTACCCAAACAGAGTACGTTGTGGACTTGCTGATTTGGACTTGTGCATGTCTAGCTCACTGGAGTACTCCAAAGATATCACTCAATACATGCTAGCTCCCACAGCATTCTTGAGTTCATTGGTGATGCCATACCCACTGTTATCAAGGCTAATAGAACACCAGCTCAGATAGAGAGCTAGGGAGTACAGATAGACATCAGCTACGTCTGGGTTGCACACACAAGATTTTCTTATATCCCCATTAACTATATTCCTGCCCTCCTCCTGCTACAGTTTCAAGTAAAGACAAATTTATTTCTGCTCATTTGTAATTATTTCTGAACCTGTAGCTGTAGCTTTAGATTGACAGATATCTATAGCTTTAAACAGATGTTAATTTTTGCATCTTTTCATAACAACAGTAAAGTGATTATTTCTCATGTAATAAAAACATTTCACTTTCATTAGACCTGAATACCAAGTTATTTGGACTAGTAAAAGGACTGAGCTCTCCTTCATAAGCAAATACCTGCTTTCAATTTGTTTAGCTGTCCAGAATTTTTTTCATTGAGCAGAAGGACTTAGTCAAATATTAAAGTCGGGTTCTGCAGAAGGAACCTGTTTGCCTTCAACTTTGACTGGATTTATCACAACTCCATTTGCAGCACATTTTGGAAGAACATATTTTAAGACATATTGCTGTACAACAACTAAATCTCAGTGCTGATAAATCACAGATCTCATATCTGGTCTGAAAAGGCAAGAAAAAGAGGAAGGAAAAGTCTCTGAAAACTTTTACAGCTGGCTAAAGGAGAAGCATATGGAATTTTAGAAGGACTGTACTTCTCCTGACAGTTAATAACAGCTTTCACTTATAGAGCAGTGCTTGTCAAGATGGATCCCAAAGCACTTTACAAACTCCAGCTACTATATGCACAACGCCACTGAAATGCAGTAAGCTATCCTCAGGGAGAAAAGGTCAGCTGGTATTGTGGAGCAAGGGGCTGTGTGACACTGGATATGTATGAACATTCAGTTCTTATAAACTGGAATACTAATTCACATCAACAAAGAGCTTTCTGGGGTCTGTAAAAGAAAGAGGCATCTTGGCAAACAATTGGCCTGCATCACTCTGAATATGAAAGGAAGAGAGATTTCCTGACAAGAACACAAAGAAAAAGAAGTATATTCTCTCAAAAAACATCAGGGAAATCTTTAATGAGCATGGGAGCATGATCAAGCGGAAGATATTTTACCTTTAATGACTCACAAAAATATCATCTCCTAGTGTACTCACTGATTTCAGCCTAAAATGACATAGCCATGGCTGAGTTACGTGTTGCTCCTTATCGTGGTTACATGCATTGAAATACTCTAATTAGTACCGCTAAGTCATTTTTGTCAAGGTTTTATCACAAACTGGGATTAAGAACAAGATGAATAAGGTAGTGTCAGGAAAAAAAAAAAAATTAACACAGAATCGTAAAAAATTATCACGTCATAAAATGAAAACATGTTGCTTGGTATCCATGGCAACTTCAGAAACCAATGCTCTTTAACAGCCTTGCCTGGAATCATGTAAACTGCTTTGATAAAACATGAATTGTGGCAGATGGATATGTGAAAATAAAAATAACTTCATATCCAATCTATTGCCCACATGGGATACCCTTGAAATACAGCATGAGTTATATAACCCTACCAGGAATCATTTTGCTCTGCTACTGAAACCAAGATAGAGACAGCTTTTTTGCCATATATCTCCACAGAGGTAAGAACAGAATCAACAGCAATGGTGTAATGATTAAAGCCCAGCAAGCAAATGCTTGCTGCCACTACCTGAGAACTAAATCTAACCCTCAGCTCCACCAAGGATGTGTTGTGAGTCTCCTGTACCAGGAAAAGGTTTGGGTCTTTAACCCAGTGTAATAGACACCTGCTGTGTGGCATAGGCTGGAGCCACAGATTTGCTTTCTGTAAGGAAGAATCATAAAGAAACTGTGGCAGAGTTGAAAACTGGGACAGGGACACATTCAGCCAAAGCATCTTCTCCCAAGTACCTACAATATTGTTCCATGGACCTGTGGTAGAATATTGTTTCACTTATTTATTTGTTTGTTTGTTTGTTTGTTTTCCTTCAGAAAAGCAAATCTACCCCCAGCTCAGTATAAGCTAAATTACCTGAATAACAGTGAGGTTCAGAAAAAGTTAAAACATACAAATGCAAGCACCAGATTGCATACTACTGATCTGATTTAGATAAGCTTTCTGTTAAGAGAGTTGTCTTGCTTTATTACATGTATATATATATATATGTTTATAAGTAGAGCTCATATTTATCCAGAGATTGTGTGGTCAGTTCAGATGACATTCTTGGAGCAGGCTAGGGGCATCCTCTGTTCAAAGCATGGAAAAGCACCTTCAATGAAGTGGTTTTTTGCAAAGACCCACATTTATGGACATTTTTTTGTATCTCTTGGAAATTAAACTAAATGTATCAAATCCATTTTGTACAATCTGCTAAGAAATCATCAAACAGATATTGCTTTTCATCTCTGCAAATCAGAACACATGAAGCCAAAGTAACCAGATTTTAGAAAATGTAGTGCTTCAGTATAGAGGTTTTGGATTAACATCACCATCCCTGAGGCTGGTGTGCTTCTCCAGTGCTGGAGCCGAGAGGCTTTATTCATGAATGACAAAAATATCCCTTTCCATAAGAACACCCACAACTTTTTTTTTCTTCATCTGAATGGCCTTATCAGATATTAATACGTAAAATCTGTCCTCAAGCTTATTGTATCACTAACAAAACCAAAGCAAACCACCACATGTGCTTTTCAAACAGGACCTCTTCCACTGGAAATACCATGTCTCCCTCTCATTTCCCTCTCTTCTGGTAATCTCCTTGGCCCTTTCAAAAGATGCAGGTCACATGAACCCCAGGAAAAGCTGTTTCAAGTCAGAATGGAGTCCAGTCCAGAAATGAGGTCAAACACAATTATGTGAGTGAAACTGAGTGACTTCAGGAATAGGCTGTGTAAACACTGAAAGCAACTTCTTATTTCATTGTTGGAGTGCACTAAGGGCTGAGCTCAAAGTTGCACTGTCAATCACAAATGAAGAATGGCAGTTTATATTACCCCATACCTTGTGCAAGTCACACATGAACTTGATGGGTGTATGAAGGGAACCTCAAGACATATTGGGGTTAAAAGCCTATTTGTTCCCTTTGCTGGGTTCTAACTCATCATATTCTGAGCAAGCAATATAATTAGTGGTATGTAATTGTATTTGATTTTATTTTCAAGACAATGTCCAAAATTTAATGGTTGATGTTCCAGATGCATAAGACCACAGTGCTTTTCAGCTCTGTTTTACTTACTTGAAAGTGTTTTTTGTTGTTGTTTGTTTGTTTGTTAATCAAATGGTCATATGAACTATAGCTCTACTGGGAGATACTGTGGATTTCTTTTCAGTTATCAGATGGGAAAGAATTTTTTCTTCTCCACACTTAGACTTTTCATTCAAGTTCTCCTATCCAGTCTCTTTGGCTCCATCTTGTGATACGCTTGTATTAGAGTCTATACATTGCAATCATCACCTCGTTTTTGCTATCTCTCTCAGAAAGCCCTGCTATTTTATTTATCTATTTATTTATTTATTTATTTGTAATAATCAGAATTTTCCATTTGCAACAGCTCAGGACCCTGAACTGATTTTGTGTATCAGCTCCAACACAGAAAAACAGGGGAAGCAAAGAAAGCTCTAGTAGTGTAGTCCCTTTGGATTTATCTCAACATAAGAAATTAATACAGAGTGTGGTTTTTGTTGTTTTTGTTGTTTTTTAAATCATTATGAACACTAATACAATATACATATTTTCAATCATAATGACAACAATAAAAATATGAATTCTTTTCAATGTTCTTATGTGAAGGCTCAGAGCAGTTTAATAAGACTAAAATTGTGTAAATAATACTTCTGAGGCACTTGTAATGTTGTGATTTTACTATAATGTGTATTTGCAAACTGTGTGAAAGAAGTGAAGCAAATGATGACGTCATATTCTTAAGGTAGTAAAAGTAGTAGTGTGTATTATTAACTAGTGTGTGCAATTTCCTGAAAACTATAGTGTCGTATAATTCCAAAGCTATATTGGTTTTGTTTGCCTTCCTTATGGGGATAGAATAACTGCATAATTAAAGTTACGTACTAGTGGCATTGGAAATAAACTGAAAGGAAGAAAGAGACCCCTGAGCTACTTTAAACTCTAGAAATACAATGTAGCATATGTCAAAATCCGGTCTACATCATGTCAAAGTTAAAGCATGTCCCAGAAGAACAGACTGAGCCTGATTCCAGTTGCACAGTCACTGGTACAATTTGGACTCCATCTTGTTGAAATCACAGGTGTGAGATAGAATCTTTCTTTTTATGTTCCAAGTTTGTCACAGAAGGGATTTTATGAAGGGAAAGGAAATTTGATATTTCTGTCTATTTAAAATGATCCTTTTTAACCACATATACTCTTTGTTATGCTTTGTGTTCATACAGCTGTAATACACACCACATATAAATGAACAGAAGTCTTTTACAACTTACAAAGCATTTTTGAAGGTCACTTCAAGACCCCACACCTTAACTGCAAAGACCTACATCAATGTAGGAAATACACCTCAATTGTTTTGCCAAAGCTTTACTATTAGCCCAAATGAAAGCAAAACACAACAAAACCCCATCGTCTTTTTCCACATCATTTAGTTTTCTTTTCTTTCAACCATTTTCCTGTTTTACTTTAGAAATCTCTTTACTTGGCTTTCATGTTTCCTGCTTGCATCACTTCCTGTGCATCACTCGCATCCTGTCCATCTCTCTCTTGCAGGTGGCATCGCCTTTGCTAGAGAGACTTTGCTTTGTGTATTTCAGCACTTCCTGCTCTGCTCCCTGTCTCCCTGGGGCCCAGGAGCCGTCCATTTCCTTGGGAACATTCCTGTCCTGAAAGGGATTGTCGTCATCCTTCATTGCAAATACTCAGAGGCCTCTGCTATGCATAAGCACAAAGAGAGGAAACAAGGGGAATTTTAAACTTTTGAGGAATATGGTAATTTATGAGGGACCAGCATTTATGAAACAAAAGCCAGCGGTGGCATTAGAGGGTCAAGAATAGTTTCCTCATGAGAGATGGAGATGTTGACACCATCAGCCTTTTACCTTCAGTCAAGCTTATGAAAATAACTTTCACCAGAGGGACTAAATAAAAAAGAAGTATTTCTAGACTTCCTAATCACAATTTGCCTCAAAAGCAAAAAAACAACAAAAAACAACAACAAAAAAAAACTGCCTTTGGCATCATTGTATTTTCCAGTGACTTACTGTAAATGTACATGGCTGCCCTTGTTATTACATTTCCTATATGCAAGAAAATGAGTGTGATGTAAAAGGAAAAATGATGAAAATAGTGCAGAGAAACATGTCAAAAAGAAGCTGTCTTTTCAATGATCACTGGTTCTGTTATTATACGCCCACCTCTATGTAATTACCAGGTGTTAGCACTTTTAAAAACACCAAACAATTGTTTAGCCTATAATTTTTTCCTCAAAAATGAAAAAAAAAAAAAGAAAGAACCTGTCTTTTATTTTAGAGTACAGTAACAGAACTCTGTTATGATACTACTGCTCAGAAAAAGGGAGCTGAGACTACTGACATCAGGAGTTCCTTACAAACTGCTGCTTCTACCACAACAGTTGTTAAAAACCATTTTAACTTAAATTCAGTCTTGGTCTGAATTTCTCATCTGTGCCATGTGTTCTAAGGAAAGTGAGCCACTACCAAGAAAATAAAAATAAAAATAAAAATATTCTGTGATAGGAAATAATGCTCTGTGGGAAGATTCTAGGAGCGTCACAGTTAACAAGCATTCACAACTTCTTATAACAGAATGGTTAATAACAAGTGATATTTGGTATCTGAGCAGTCAAACAAGCTGCTTTTCATCTGATCAGGAAACAAAGAAAAATTATTCCACATATAGCATCACTCTGTACATTTTAAATATTACTCTGTACATTTTAAATACTGAGTGTTGAGCAACTACACCAGCTGAACAAGTCCTTTATGGCAACTTCAAGATACGCTCCATTTAGACACACTCTGATTTGTTTGTATTAAATGTGTATGTTATGTCTTTTCGGAGAAACAGGTGAAAGCATTCGAGTTTAGGAGAAAAATGTATTTGCCCAACCAGCTTTTCTACCCATGCCTTTTCTTTCATCTGAGAGTTTTAGCTGAACTTCGAATGGTGGACAAGTGCAATATGCGCTTTCATATATGAAATACTTTTAATATGACCTCAAACTCGTTGCATTTTTACCTCTTGTATTCATAAGACTACTTTTTGGCTCTTTGCCCAACCTAAAGAGGCAGGAAATGGGAGTATCAAAGACCTGAAATTCTTTCTTGTGAAAGGAAGGGAGAGAATGCTTTCTATTTTTTTTTTTCTGAGCACAACATTCTCTCACCATTTCTGTACTAATTTTGTGCAATTCTGTTACATTTCAGCCATTCTCTTCAGACACCTACTTGGCTCCTCAGTACAGTCTTAACTGCAGAATGATGGATGGGTGGGAGCACACCCATAGATAGGGGTGCTCCGTGGTTGGGTGTGCTCCGTAGGAAAGGATTCCTTCCTCTGCATCAAGTATGAATGCACCATTCAAGAAAATGAGTGTGATGTAAAAGGAAAAACGATGAAAATAATGATGTAAAGAACATGCTGGTTTGAGCATACAGCACTGCTTTCATTGTCCTGCATGTGAGATCATGACTCTGTCTGACTTCTTTACAAACAGGAAACCATTGTATAAGTGCCTTGTTGAAGCAAAACCCTCTTTTATATCTCTAGCTTTTACTTTACAGAGTCCATACAATGAAATATCTCTTCCAGAAGAGAGACAGCTCTTGTTCTGACACCTCATGAAGTTGTCCCTGCTTCCTTCAAGGTTTCACAAAAGTTCCTACTACTGTTAAAAGCCTGACCATTTGAGATCTGCTAGCCTGAAAATCTCATGTATCAGGGTTATTATGCTCCCATAGCTCCAGTCAATCAAATCCTTTGGAGATGGGTCTTTGCTGGGAGCAGAAGGCACATCACAGCTAGGCTCCAGTAATGAGTTGCCCATGCAGATCAGCAGTTAAATAGCCCATAAAAGAGTATAGCTACATCCAGCTGCTGCTCTTAAAAATGAAACACAGCATTGAAGACAGAAATTTTTTCTTTCAAGTTCATACCTGAGGTCAATGATAATACAGCACAGAGGTGGGCTAAACCTGGTGTTCTCCAAACACAGCTGTTTAAAATATGGCAGGTCCCTATGTATCAGTCAGGTGGATGGCTCCCAGATGAGATCAAAGCTAGCAGCAAGTAAGGGATTGGTCATAAAATATGTGATGTGAATTCTTTTGAGGACTGCGCTGTCTACTTTCTTTTCTCCTTTATGGCATGCAAGGAATTGGTCTCAGCCCATGCAAAGCTCTCTTAAAGTGTTACCTTCTGAGTCTTACTCCAGCAACTGGCCTTTCTGAAAGTCAGCAGGTCTGAATTTAGCAGAGTATGAAAAATTTTAGTAGTGTGCCCCTATGGCTTTTTATTTATTAATTTAATTTCCCTTTAGGTGGATAGTTTGTGCCCTCACTCACAGATTTAATTATTCAGCATGGCTATTGTATTCTGGAACATAATAAAATATTTATTATGAAAATCAGTTTTGAAAATATGAATATGTGCAGTTTTTCAGTGGGTTCACTGTTGATCTTTAGGCTCATATTCATCTCATGTAACTCCCTGGATTCTATAGGGGTTGATTTGGCATATTTGGCAAATATTTTCTTTATTATTCATTTTTTTTCTTTGTCCTGCTACTAATTGTAGGCTTATATTCTGCAAGGACAGAAAGATCTCTTGCAGAAGTATCAATATTACTTTAACTCTGGCCAGCATTAATTGCACTGGCTTGCATTTTTCAAACCTTTCTCACTGTTTCCCTTGTGACAGATGTAATGCACATACTGGAGCCAAGTATTTACAGTCATCTCCTTTCCCTCCTTTTTGGCTTGTGCACACACCCCTGAGGAGTGTGCACAGAAAGCCCAAGGAAGCCATTAGCTTAAGGTTTAGTGAATACAGAAAGCATGAGATTTACAGAACTTGCCAGCAAAATTCATTGTTCAGTTCCAGAATACATTATGCTGTTCCTGGTTGTGGTCTCGAGGTTAAAACAGGGAAGTGGAATTCCAGAGTCCTGGCTTCTTTCCTGCAAATTGTCCTGTATAAAAATTTCTCTGCCTCAGTTTATTCCTTGTAAAGCAATAACTGCAGTTCACCTCTCTCCACATACCAGAACTTCTGGTACACTTTGGAACCTTAAAAATATGCTAGGAAACTTATTTCAAAAACATGTAGGCAGTCACCTACAACATGCTGCACAACTGGGATAGCATAGGAAAGAATAAACAAGTACAACAGAAAAGCAAGGGTAAGTAAGAAAGATTAATGTTTATGAAAGGCATTTAAGAGACAGATGCTAAAAAAGTTATTCTTCTCATTTCTATCAGTGACCAGAGCTCAGACTTTCCAGAATCTGGAATTAGTTCTCATCTACTTCGTCTCCTCCCACCAGCCTGTAAAACAGAGTTGAATTCCCAAGAGACAGGAGCACACTTTCCTTAGAAGATATGTATTTAAATGTATGCATATCTATGTATAAATATTCTGTGGGTAGCAGAAGACAAATTCTCTGTGTTCTCATTAGACCCTTCTCCTGAGCTGGGGTGACCTTATTTGAGCAGCTGGGATCTACTCCCCTCGGACTTCAAGAATCCACACAAGATGAGGATCTTTTTCTTCTCCTCTACCCTTTCCACTGAGGGCCTTCTATTGCAGCACAACAACAGTGCTCAGAGGAGCACCACAGGTGGGAACAGGGGAAAGGGAAATGTGAGACCTGCTTCTAACACTTCCTCTCCCTGATACCAGAGCATGGAGTCTACAGAAGGAGCGTAATTCCAGCCATTCCAAGAGGAAAAGGAGCAGGACTGAACTTGACTGTTGATAGTCAACTACTGTGGATACCATGAAATCACAGCAGTTTGGTTCCTCATTTTATCTTCATTTAACACAGTATGCTTCTGGAAAACCATACAGTAACCTTAGCATTTTATCTATCCTGCTTGTCGCTGTTGTGAGAGACAACTCTTACTGCAGGCATATCTTCATGCTGGATTTTTCAAGTATGAAATCCACAGGCACTAAATTATAATGTTTCCATGCTCAGCTTGTGGTTAGCTCAGTTCTCAGATGATGGACATTTAGAACTCTTTTGGCCTTAATGGAAAATCCCTTCACCTTTTCAGAGTGCTGCTGCATATTCCCAAGAGCTGCTGCCATCTATGGTTCCTTTAGATGCCTCTTAGACCTTCCAAGTGTTCTGTTCCTTTCACATGAGCTGAGACAGAGTCTCACAGGAAGCCCCTGTCTTCCTTCTTTGGACTCAAAGGGCTCCCCAGACTTCCAGAATCATCATGTGAGCCACATCCAAAAAAGGTTCTGTGCTTTGTATTGTCTCTAAAAGTTCATACCTGGGGAATATCCTCAGACTCACAGACAACATAGGCATTGAAGTCCACGTAATGGCTTCCTGATTAATAGGTAATATGTAGTTCCTGAGCTCCCTGACTCTGTGCTTACCGAATGTTGTTTTATTCTCCTCTATTTTTCTGCCCTCACACCCCTTGCCATTAGGTGGGACAAGAAACAGTGAGGATCTCACCGAGTTTAGTGAGCATAAGTCATTCAGCCTTACTTGCACAAATTATTTCTACAGCAGTGGATCTCTCTTTCCATATTTGCACAAAAACTACAAATCACATGCACAAATGTTTTGGGAAAATACATGCATTATGTCTGCACCTGTTTTGCCAGACACTGAGTGCGTTAGTGAAAAAGCTGTGTTCTAATGTCAAAGGAAAATGTTCTGCAACACAGTGACAGCTGGATGCAGGAAGAGCTACAGTCTGCAGCTCAGGACTGGCAGGAATCTGAGCCAGTGCCATGGCAACAGGCATCAGTACCTGTCAGGAGTTGGGAAGTCACAATATTCATGGCGTGCGTTATTGCTGTGCATTTGTGTCACTGACATCGAGGCCACATTACAGTTTACATTACAAAGACTTGCTCCCTGTACAGAATTGCTCTCGGGCAGACTTTGACATTGAAGACTGCAAAAGCAGATTCCCATCCCTAAATACTCAGACTGCATTTAAATCATACCTATGAAAGCCCTAAATAAAAATTAAACCTGGCCATGGCTGCAGGGGGGTTTATGGAAGAAAAATCGTAATCACTAATTGCTAATTGTTAAGCAATTAGACAGTTATGCTACAGGACTTTCAAAGCACGTTAAATTAACTAACAGACAAAGCTGATTTGTAAACAAAATGGCTGGATGTTGAGGAACAAATTAGAGAAGGAAAATTGGCAGCAGCTGGGAAGCTGTCAGGAGTCAGACTGGTATCACAGGAAGGATGTTTGGAGCAGAGATCAGCTTGTCTTGTTAAGTATGAGCCAACTATCAGGATTTTAAAATATAAAAATATATTTATATTTATTTATTAAATATACCTAATGTATGTGATATCTATTTTATAGAATTATATATAAAAATATAATACCCTGTGTATAATTTTTCCTGGTGTTTTTAATTGATTTTTAATCAAAACTCTTGTTTTTGAAAACATTTGAAAACTGAGTAAAATACAAGGTGCTGTTGGAAAGCATTTCACTTGTTTCATACATTCTTCTCTAGGAGAAGAGCACTCTGTGACTCATACTCTTGTCTTCTCAGAGCTGTAGTGGTTTAGAGCATCATTTGACTTTATGCAATTAGTTTTCATGCAATTGGATTTGCAATTTATTCCTCTGCAGGTGAGGCTATGAACATACGCTGTTTAGTAACAGAGACAATCTGGAGATAAACTCAATGACCAGTTACACAAAGGTAACACTTTTCTCAAGGGAATTTCAGAACACAACCACTGTTGTTTTAGCATTTTGAAATGTCAGAGGGTCACATTCTCCTGTGGCACAAAACAACAATGATGAAAAGTGTTTATTGGTAAACCGTGAGTCATATCTGATCATTTAGTTTACAACAGTGACCTCAGTATGGGAAACAGCACAGGAAGTCCTGTCACAAAGCCACAGCCAATCGTGAGTCTTTGCTATGATTATTCAAGAGAGGAATTGAATCTCTGAATCTCCTAAACTTCAAGAAGAGTCTCTTGGTTTCTCTGGCCTCTTTGCAGCATGTTATTTCACTCCAGTCTTTCCTTCACTGAGAACCAGTATTAAAGGAAGAAATCTCTTTGGAAGCAAACTGGAAAGCACAAATAGAGACAAAGCCTGAAGGCTTTCTTGAGCACTACTGAGGAAAATCTCTCTTCTGCATCACTGAAAGTTGGGTGCATACAAGGAATTAGGTATGCTTTTAAGTGCCCACCTTCCTGTGTTTCACTCTAGGAAGAGGTGGAGTCATTCGCTTCTAGTAAAGTCAAAGGAAAAGACAGGAGAACAAGGAGGATTTTCAGCATAAATGAAGGGTTCAAAGTCTGCCTTAGTAACAAATGCTATTACCTTTTCAGCTTTACTATCTTTTGTAGGAAGAAATAAATTTATGAAGACAGGTGTGTGTGTAAAAATGTAACTGTTTTAGGTTCATCCTGATACTTTGGGTCAAAAAAAATATGCGGCAGGTAACTACCTATTACCTGCATCTGTCTTGTTGTTCTGATTGCTTCTTTTTAACTTTTCAGCCAAAAGTTTCTAGAGAAATCATTGCCTTAACACTAGGGCTTTAAATATATATATTTTCTCCTGTCTTAGGTATGGAATATGACCAAACTTATGTCAGTCAAAATCCCCATTGGAGCTGCCTAACAGATTCACATCCTTTTAATGAACTCAGAGCCTTGTTAATTCTCATCCACATAACTCAGAGCATGCTATCTGACTGTTTTCAAGCAAAAATTTTGTTTATTCAGTAACCCCCTTTCAATTCATCTATGAACACACTCCAAATCAGCTGTGAATTCTCATTCAGTTGTAACAGGAAACAAAATGACATCTCTGGATCCAAAGGAGCCCTGAGAAAGTGGAAGGGACCGATGCTGCTAGGAGAAGAGGAGTGCAGCTTGTGGCTGAGCCTGGAGCAGAGCTGTTCTGCACAAGGGGTTGGTGCAGGCTGCCTGGGCTGCCGGCTGGAGCACAGGCACCAGCGCCAGCTGCCCACAGCTTTACATGACATAGTTGGCACTGTTGATTTAAACAGACTGATGAACGTGACCTACTAAATGAAATGTTAGTAATTACACATTATAGACAGAGAACGCTCACATTAAGAGCATTTCATAGCAGGTTTCTTTTTTATTGTTGTTTGTTTTGAAAAGGAGAAGATGAGCTAATTTTCAGATGTGCACTCATTTGTTAATACAAATACTCAGTAGATATTCCCTATTGAGGGACCTTGGCTCTGTATTTCCTGCTCCAGTTCTTTTGGGTGGGGGGAAGAACACAGACAAAAACAAAGAAAACAAAACAACAAAACAGAACAGCTTTCAAGTGGGTGTGAAAAGGAAGGATACTAACGTGTGAGATGTCAATACGCATTTGCTTTGTTAAACTGTAATCTCACATATGTTAAAGTAAGAACAAGACCTAAAACGATACAGTTGTCCTTCGTGGAAGATTTATCAAAGAAAGGTACACCATCAGCATCTCATTAGTAACCACACTTCTGGTCTTTCTTCAGGTTTTAGTAGAATGAGACATTCTTATGTAGCTGTTACTAGTACTTGAAGAAACTATTTTTGCTTAACATCCAATCTTCAGTAAGAATTAAACAAGAAAAGGGGAATTCAAAGACACAAGTCCCTCTGTCACAGCCATCCAAACAGTGACAAGACAAAAATCCTTGTTCTAAGTGCAAAGGGAAAAGATGTCAAAGGAAATAAAGTACTGTTGTGTTCTTATGAAGGATAACACTGTGAGGGTTACTCAGTACTGACAGTGCCACAGAGTTTGCTGCAATACTGAGAAGAACTTGAGGAACAAAAGATAGGAAGATCTTCTTCTGAACATGTTATTTGCAGGGATCACATACAGTACATAAATTATCTTTTAGTATTATTTAGATTTAAGTTATGCTAAAAATAGAAATTATAATTAAGTCATTTTTGTACCTCTAACTATCCAGTATAATTTATCATAAAGACCAGCTCCCACAAACCTTTAGAAAATAGGTAGCATAATAGGTAGTCATAACAATTTATGTATCTAGCTCAGAGCTATTTTGGGCTCTCTTTACCATGGTATCTAAGAGCTTTTTAAGGTTAATTGGGTAAAGTATTATCTAGCAGACTTCATGTTGGCTCCTGCTCTCTCCCTCACTTTAGTATAGAAAACTTTGTGTTGGCTATAAAGTAGTTAAATTTGTGGAAAAGTTGTATACAAATGGAATTGTAGTTTATACAGCTCTTTCTCCCTTTCTGAGGAGTTTCAGTTGTGTGTGTATATATATATATATATAAAATCATATTTCTCCCTTCTGGTTTGGAATAAATAAAAGTAAAAATTGACTATCAGAAGATGAATTATTAGTTAACATACCAGTAGTAGAACAGTGTCTTCAGAAGAACAAAGTGTTTCAGAAATCACTTGTTGCTCTTCCATAGCTGGGATGTGTAAGAAGAAATTAAAGGAGTGGAAATCCCAAAGGGGAGCAATAATTTAATCAACTTGCATTGTGAGAATATTGTAACGAGGCTATAAAGCACCTGGGAGAGATAGAATATTGCTATCTACCCTGATAATGCTGCTTTCATGCATAAGATCAAACACTGAAAAGACAGCAACAGGCAAATCATGAAAGAATAAAATTAGGAGCAAGCAACACTCACTAATGGAGAAATTATTTATTTTAGCTGGCTGTAAAATCAAGCCAACTCTTTCACTGAACCAAACTGAACAGAAAAATAAAATCTTTAAAAAGAAAAGTACCCCAAGGTGGTGTAAAGTTTTTAAAGTAGTATTTGCTATTTTCTTAAATTTTCTTTTTCTTTTTCTTTTTTTTTTTTTTTTTTGGTTGTTGATGTGACTGTACACCTGTGTATGTCAGAGTTTCTTTTTTTTATATATATAGTACCTGTCTACATTGTACCTAAAAATGTATATTTTTTCCACTGAAGTGCTCTAAACTCTGAATTTTTGTCTGGTATAAAATATCAAAATTTCACTCTATATTTTTGGATCTATAATGATCTAAATCAGGTGAAGAACTGTCATAGCTGAGGTTTTCCTTGCTTTCTATACCAGCTAGGATTTTTTTTTTTCAGTCTCTCCCTTCTGATACATTTAAGACAGAAAGCTCTTATTTAAACGTGCAGAAGTTTTGTTACAGGTGGAAAATGATTACATTCCTGATCCCAGTTCTTTGGGAATTCCTATTGGTCTGAACCTATTTATGATATTTTTTCTTTAAGTTTTCTTTACTTTTCAAAATGCCTGTCCTCTTTTTGGACCAAGAAGATAGACATATTTTTTCTGCACTGTGTGTTCATATACAATCAGTGATGCCATTTGGTTTAAGTCACTGATGGCCTTGAAGATCAGGGATGAGACACTAAAAGAAGTTATTACACTATGTGTTGGAATTGCAACAACAAAATATAAGTTTATGGCTGTCTTATTCACTCAGGTGTGTAATGGAACCACCTTTATTACTGTCTCGGTTACTTGTCTAGAAGTGACCAATTAGATGGAAAGCAGTAGCTGAGCTGGTGATATGTGAAAAATGTAGGAATTTTCAGTACTGTTAAAATAACATGTTCTTCAGAGGGACTGGCAGATTCACCTCTCTAAACTGCCACTTCGATTAGCAGCAAACAGAGTAGTTATTTTTTTTGGATTTCATAAGCCTAATGTTGCAGGCATCTTGGCAGAACAAGTCATTGCAGTATGTCTGAGCTTTCCAGCACTCTGTTGTTTCTCTTCATCTCCTTTAGGTTTTCTTTGTTCCTTGTTTCTTATTAGAGTGGAGACTCTCTATCTGCCAGCATCTAGACCACCCTACTTCTCTCTTATGTCCATCCATTATTGGGATGTATATACTATTTTCATTCATAAAGACAAGTATTTCATGACTGCTTCCTCTGGTGGTGGTGGTGGTGGTTTTTTTGATTGTTTGTTTTTGTTTGTTTGTTTGTTTGTTTTTCAGAATAAATATTTTAATACTGAACAATGTTAAATAAATAATCCAAAATGTTTACACTAAATAAAAAAAAAAAAAACTGCATAAAAAATGAAATAAAGGGAAGCCATTTTCAGAATTTTAAAATGAATGTACTGTCTGTGCAGTGCTTTGCATGGCAGTTAGTCAGCAATACCACAGTCAGCTTAGCATTGTGCAGTCCTGGTCCCCCAGCTGGGCAGGCTCTTGCAGGTCTCCTCCTGCATATAGGTTTGCTTTCCACCAGAACCTGGATGAGACAGGCACTTGGGGACATGTTTTACACTCAGGTCTCATAAAAATGGTTCTTTTTTTCATGATGAGCTCTTCCCCATCTGCAACAGTGCCGCATGTGACTTGCCATGTCCTTAGTAACAGCCACCAAGAGAACACCATTTGATTCCTACCATGGGATGTCTTATGGCTGATGGAGAAAAGGGTTCTTCATTCTGTTCTCTTAACTTTTTTCCTAGATGACATCTCTTCTTGTGTATTAACAATTATGCAAACACATAGCTGTGCTTCGTGAGTATGTTTCCTCCATGATGCTGGGAAAATAAAAGTACTTCTCCAAAATCAGCTCACAAATAAAGCTGACTCTATTGGGATATAAAATTATATTTTTTATCAAAACTGATGATACAGATTGAATCAAGAGGAAAGCATCTCCACAAGCAAAAGCAAATTTCCACTTGTAGTTTATAGTGACATAAATAAGTTTTCAGTTGGCTTATAGGGAAGAAATAGGCTATGGGAATTATCTCTATCTTCTTTTTCTTGGTACCTCTCAGCTGCTTTAACTTTAAATTTGCAGTTTATGATCAGTGTAAAGTGTGCAATTCATCATAGCATGCTTCTACATATTGTCAGGACAAACAGTCTTTGGGGTGTCATTTGTCTTAAAGAGAAGGTTATTTGAAAGGTCATTGAAATAGATAAACTTTTTTTTTTTTTGTATTAATTGGGGCATACTGAATGTAGAAGATTGTATTTTATGGGCATACTGCTAAAAGGAAAAAGGGAAACCCACTGTGATTAAAAGGTTTTTTTTTTTTTTTGTCTAAAATTATTTTCCCAAGGTGGAAAATCTTAATTATATCTCAGTCAATAACTCTGAAGTTAATCTACCAGGTATTAGGGAGGTAAAGAAAAATAAATGTGGCAAATAAACAAAATTTTATAAGTTTGAACACTATTTTACAATACAGTAAATGATGTTATGTAGAAACCTTTAGCCAAGTAAATTTATTGCAAAGCCGGAGGCATGCTCTGCTTCTTTTATCAAATGATTTAGTCCTTTCAATTGTATAAAATGTTAAAGCTAATAAAGAGCAGCAGAACCTGCATTCCACAGATAATGAGGAATACAGTATTTAATACATATTTACAAGCTCAGGTCAGTCACCATTTAAAGAGATGGTGACTCTTTTCTCACTTTCTTCACTAGGTGTAATCTTCAATATAAAGATACTCCATGAGCTGGGGAGTGCAAGGGTATATCTTTTCATTAATTATGCAAAATTTTTGTAAATGGATTTTGATGTTAGCTACTCATTGTAGCTATCCTTTTAATATCAGCCACAGAAATACATAATTGAAAATACACATCAGCTGGAATGATCTGATTTTTTTGGTCACACTTGAGTGGAAATTCTTTGACTGGTAATATGTGGATGTTTACAATATGCCTGAGCTGATACTCGGGTATAAGACCTTTCCTTTCAAATGTATGTTTCATCATTCAGGAATTTATATCTCATTGAAAGTCATTAACACTAACTTTTTTAAAGGTTTTTGGAAAAAAAAAAATCTTGTTTCTTCTACGGTTTTTCTCCTCTTTTGCTTCAGGAACTTAAAAGACAATGTTCAAAATGGGTTTTACAGGTGGGCACTCGGGTCATAGCTCAGATTGGGAAGAGAGAGGTGACAAAATGCTAAGCTAGGCAGCAGCATAAATCAGACAGGAGGAGAGGAGAGGGGAGGGGAGGGGAGGGGAGGGGACAGGATATACCACATTTGCACCCTCAGTCCAATGCTACAGTGAGACTAATAGTCTCTGAGTATCACAAAGCAGCACAACAGTATGGCTGCTAGAAACAGAGATGCAGGTCCTCAGCTTTGCTCAGGCTGGAGTGTACAGAATTCTCTCATCCAACCCAAGATTTGTCTTAGCATACTTTTTTAGAGACTAGAAGGCATTACATCATGTTTTTTTTTGTTTTGTTTTGTTTTGTTTTTAATAAATCATGATGAGTTTGGAAGGTTTTCAGCTCTTGCATCCATGCTAATCACTGTATTTGTTATTGATACCCTGGCATGCCTGTGCTATTGACAGTGCACCTGTTCACACACTTCATTCTCCAGCTCTGCTGACAGGAACAAGCCTATATGCAGCAATCCAATTCTTCATGGGTCCTTTTTCTGTTTCTCACGTTACTGTGCTAACATCACCAGTAAAGGACAGCACTGTGTATGAGATAGCTTTTTGTTGCTTACTTGAATAGTTTAATATAGGTTTCTCTGTGCCTTAAACGACAATAATCACACAATATAAGTTTTATAGAGATGATATATTAATTATGTATCCCTTAGTATTCTCTTTAAATTCTATATTCAAGGTTCATGTTCCTGAGCATGTATTAATTGCTGTCCTTAATATTAATGAAAAATTTTATCTGGCCTCAATGGGATAAACATCAGGCCCTATGGTTCAGTAATGTAATAGTTATATGGAATATCTGATTCTATTTATTTTATTGTATTTTGCTATTCAGTCCCTCAGCTACAGTGTAGAATTAATAAAAATGATTTATAAGTAGCAGGAGATCAGGCCAGATTGTGTACCCTTTGCTCACTTTCTGTAAGTACTGGTACAACTGCTATGAAAGCTGCAGTGTATTTCAGAGGTGCAAGACTTCTTCAGTTATCCGTAGGAGAAAAGAGAAATAACTTGTGACTATCTTTATTGAGTGCATTATTCATCCTCCATAAAGTTCTACTGACTGAAGTGGGGAAAAAATCACAGCTTTGACTAAGACCTCTTCCATGCTACGGCTATACACCTTCTTGAGCAGCTCCCCCACATATTTGTTACATAAGTTATATTAATATGGACCACAAGATAAAAAAATAAATAATGATCCTTTCTAACCTTTCTAATAGCCCAGCACTTCAAAGTATGATGCAATCATGCGTGCTTGGTTCATGTGCCCTGATGATATAGATAACGCATGAATACCTCAAATTGTTTTATATATTCTTTAATGTACTCTTTCCTCATGTCAGGGTTAGTATCTCTGGTATATGTGTAAAAATGAAGGCAAATTCTGAAGATATTAAAAAAAGGTATTTTTCAACAGTTTAAAGCAACTGTTTCTTTTACAGTTTTGGAAAAATTCTTATTTTAGATATGACTTTCTGAGCAGTAGTAGCATTTTTAGTAACTTTTAGCTTTGTCAAGAATAAATAAATGAATAAATAAATAAATAAAATCTAACCATTTAATGTGATTCAATCATTCCATATATATAAATTATTACATTCATGGAAATGGAAGTATCCAATTTTTTTTGCATACACACACCTTATTGGCTAATATGACACATTTGAGTTCCTCTGTGAGATTTAAGTAGGAAAAAAAAAAAAAAAACACCTCTTCAATGCATGCAGAAACTAAAATGGAGACAATCTATAACTGAATAATTAAATTATTTCCAATCCTTTTATTCTTGGCATAGAACTGCTGCAATCTGATTTTTATTTTATTTCTTTTCCCATCCAATATGATTCCTCTAGATACAGCTATTTCGCCATTCCGCTGAAATCACTGAATATTCAGACAGCTAACATTGCATGGCCTACGTTATTTTTCCCCTGGCTTGAAACTCTTAGCAATCTTAGTATCAGAAGAGAGCCACCCACCATGACAAACTTGTGGGTTGATATAGAGGCTCTAGCTGGGATGCAGTGAATTTTCTTTATAGATGGGATATGTGACTGAAACTATGTTTATTACACACCAGCTTTTTGGCAGTTGCTGAGCAGTGCTGGCATAGCACTGAGATTTTCTTTTATTTATTCTTTTTCCCACTCAGCCCCCTAGCCTGCCAATGAGAAGCAGTCAATGAATGCCTATTTTGCTTTGCCTGCACACACAGTTTTGCTTCACTAATTCGTTTGTTTTTCTCTCAGTCCCCCCATTTTCATCTTTTGCTCTTCTGAGTCTCGGCAGTGAGCGAGTGGCTGGGTGGGTGATTGTCTGCTGGCTGGGGTTAACACAATCCAGCAGGTTAAATGAAGTAACAGCAAGCCATACAGACAGTCAGAAAGAAATTCACATCTGAGAGGTGCTTCTACAACTACAACTCAGTTTTAGTGGCATAAACGAATCTCTTTTACAGTAAAGTTAAAAAGACAACATGAAAACCCTACTGCAAGAGAAATGCTGCAGACCAGCACCATGAGAGTCAGTCACCAGTGGTTTAATCTCACCTGACTGACTTTCCCAGAAAAAGAGGGTAAGCACGCATGTAGACAGGCAGTGAAGAGCCTACACATTTGCTCTGAGACATTAGATTTCCTCCCTCCTCTGAGATGTATGACTTTCTCCAGATGTGGACACAACACTGAAAGGATGGAAGGCTTGCCAGGACAAAAACTGAGGTGAGGGTTTGGGACTAGCAATGCAGATATGCTTCTTGTTATGTTGTTAAACTGAATTCAGGGGAAAAAAAAATTATATATATATATATATATATTTATTTTTTTTTTCACAGAAGAAACAGAGCAAATGAAGAATCACTATGTAACTCTTCAAAGGCAGCTACCCTGATCAGAGTATTGTTAGAATAAATACTTCAGCTTTCTTGGATACATAAGAGCAAACTCTCCATATTTAAATGATGGGATTGCAATAAATCACAAACCACAAGAGCATCATGTACACAGGATTTGTCAGGAAAGAAATGTTAAGACAAATCAGAAAAATCCTTGTTCCCCAGTCAATGCAGGACCTGACAGATGGACCTTTAACTCTGTTCCTCTGCTGTAAAAACTTCTTGGCTCAAGTATGCAGTCTCTTACCTCTCACCCTTGTCATCATTTTTTTAAAGGGGAGCAAAAGCAACACTTACTGCTTATTGCAAACAGCTGAAATACAGGCACAGAGTTTTAAGTGTTAAAACAAATCACTTCTCTTGCAGAAAGCCTAGGTGTTCAAGGGCAGAAAGTCTGAGCCAAGGGAATTATATTTAAACTTAACAACTTAATTAGCACTTTCCTAATTATTTTCCTCCCATGCAGATATTCATTTAAGCATTAGAATAGTGCAGGAACCAATCTGTCAGACAAGACTAGAGGTAATTAATATTGCAGGTGAAGAATGCAGCCAGCAATATCACAATCTCTTATGGTGGCTTCCTTACAGAAAGCAAAAACATCATTGCACAAATGATTTTCCTAAAATGTCCCTGCAATGACCCTTTGAGGAGAAATATCAAAATGCTATGTGAAACTTTCTAGGATATTTCTTGCCCTATTTTTCTCTTAAAATTTCTGATAAGCTCTGTTCTAGCTTTGAATCTCATGTGCTCAATTTTTTTACTAGTCAAATCTAACATTCTAACGTAGACATACCACAGCCAACTTTTTTGCCAACTTTTTTTTTTTTTTTTTAAGATTCAAAAGCACAAGCCATAGATGACATGAAAGATTTCTGCATGAAGGCATATTAGATCAGCAGGCCCACATCTGCAAAGACCAATAGCTCTCATGAAAAACTCATGCAGGACCCAGAGAGATGCAGCAGGCTGAAGAGGAGCTGTCCGCAGTTAAGCAAGGTAATGCTGAAAGGATTCATCCATAAATTATCAATGTTGAGTTCTGACAATCACAAAATAAAAATCCAGACTCATGACTATATCTAGCTCTTCTTGAGCTAAACAGAGACAATGCCATAGAAGAGCTGTCTTCTTCTGTCAGATCTGCAATCAACTGCTCCCTTCTGGGTGCTAACCTGTCAGAACAAGTGCGGTGGAAGACCAAAACATGGAGTGAAATGCACTGGGCTTATCCCTCCCACAGGTTGAGATGGGCAGAGGACCAGGCGTGAGAAGGGCAGAGTGGAATGAGCCACAAGGAGTGCCACAAGTCAAATCATAGAATCATACAATGTTTTGTATTGCAAGGCTCCTTAAAGACCACCCGGTTCCAACCCCCCTGACATGGACAGGGACATCTCCCACTAGTACAGGTTGCTCAAAGCTGCATCCAACCTGGCTTTTAACGCTTCCAGGGATAGGGCATCCACAGCTTCTCTGGGCAACCTGTGCCAGGGCCTCACCACCCTCTGAGCTAAAAATTTATTTCTAATGTCTAATCTAAGTCACCATCTTATAGTTTAAAGATGTTAACCCCTGACATTTCACTACACTCCCTGACAAAGAGTCCTTCTCCACCTGTCCTGAAGGCCCCCTTTAGGCACTGGAAGGCTGTTTTAAGGTCTCCCTGGAGCCTTCTCTTCTCCAAGCTGAACAACTGCAACTCTTGTCAGCCTGTTTTCATAGGAGAGCTGCTCCAGCCCTTTGATCACCTTCATGGCCTCTTATGGACTTGTTCTACTACAATCTCAATCCAGACATCCCATTTGCAGCAACTTAAAGATAATCGGTGCTGCGATCTGCACACAGATTGTCTATGAGAGCTTTTTTGTAGGAAACAGACACCCTTCAGGACTTCTGTGTCTCTCAGAATATCCAAAACTTGAGTTTAATAATGAAACTTTATTTGTGTCTCCTTGAGGATAAACATGGAATTCCTACTCATCAGAAAAAAATATAGGTATTTTTCCTAGGAGATGTTAGGAAAAAAAGACTGTAGTATTTTCCTCATAAATATCTTCAATTTTTGAAAAAATAAAAATAAATTAAGAAAAAAATAAATGAAAAATTACTAGGAACACAACATTTATTTTTTTCTGTTTTCCATATTTATTATTTAAGCATTGGATGCTTGTGCATTTATATAATTGTGTATGTATGTGTGTATGTTTGTATTTAAATAGCCATATAGTGAAAACATACTTCTCATTGAAAATTTCCAGTTTAATAAAAATACCGGTAAAAATGTAATAAAAAATATTCACCCTTAAATACATTCAATTTTTGATTTTTTTTAATATCTTGGATATTTTTAGTGGAAGCATTTCCAAAATGAAATACATTGTGCTATGTAAAAGCATAAAAATGCAAGGAGAATATATTTATTATATTCTGCTTTCAAAAATATATTATTTTCTGTTTTCTAATTACATGAATATGAAAAGAGAAGAAGGAAATAACTTCTAATTATATAGAACAACTTTTTTTTAATTGAGAATGGAAGATAAATTCATTCATGGTGCTATAAAATATATGTGAAGCAATTATATCATCAGGATTTCTCTTTGTGTGTAACTTATGTGCTACGGAAATGGAGCAATTATGATATCATGACTTTTTGTTTTTAATTAGAAAATTAGTCTGCTGTTTGAGTAATTACAAAGAGATTCTCCATTATTGGATTTTTCTATAATAAGTATTAGAAGCAATTATAAGTAACAGAAGGAAAAAATAGCCTATTCACAAAATAAATTTTTAAAAAAAAAGGCGATAATGCTGCTTTGCTATTAGAACAGCCTGAGTTTCACACCATATGAGATGTAGAAGATGCTCCTTATTGTAATGGTTTCAAATTCACATTATATTTGAAAAGCACAGGGAAAATAAAAACAACATTTTATCCTTTAATTATAGAAAGACTAGATGATTTCAATTATATATAAGGTTCAGTTACACAATCAGCACAAAACTAGAAATCATGAAATGACCTTTTGATAATTATTCAGACCAAAGACCAAAGACCAAAGATCCATTATATGGCTGCCCATTAACAACAGACAAGGCAATTCAGAGTGGCCTCAAACAAGTTGCTGTCGCCTGGACTTTCTGAGGCACAACAATATTGCTGCAAAATAATTACATGTGATATGACGTGAGGAATCTAGAATTTAAAACAAACAGAAAGATCTGATTTGTGTTAGCAATCCCCATCACTGTAATTTGGGTACAAATCTGAGCACAAGAAAAGATAGATTCAGAGATATTCATGGTCCTTCACAGCTTCTTGCACATTTAGTATTGACCCAGCTTCTTGCACAGTTAGTATTGACCTGTAAGACGTGGGCTCCAGGTCTGTGTTATCCAAGAGAGAAAGAGACAAGAGTACAAGACAAATCCTAGATCTGCAATGTGTTCTTGGTTAATGTTTCTAGATGGTTAAACCAGAAAGAAACATAGAGGTCAGCTCTTAGTGATGATTTTTAAGTCTCTTGCTCCTCAAGTCAACACAGTCCTGGTCAAAGAGTTTATCAGGGTATAATACAGTACTCTAAGTACTCTAAGTCCTCCTTGCTTCAGTATCATTTACAGATTCAACACTGTTAAAAGTAAGAAAATTCTTTCTTTGGTGCAGTGCTTCTTTATAATATAATGGGAAAAAAAAATCCAACCTCAGTATGTTATGCCTGCATGAAGTTTTGCATTAGTAAAGAGGCTGGTCCTTGAATAAAATGAGCAATGCACTTGATTTAAACTGGATAGCTCTCACATTAGTCATTATTCATGGTTTTTTTTTTTTTTTTTTTATGTCACTAATGATTATTTACAGATGTTCAGCCAAGAATCAACCTGCTGATTGGAGTTTCTATTTTAAAGTCCAATTTTGTAAACATTTCCAACTGGACAACCTACTTGCTAACGGGACTGTTTCAAATTGATTTTTTATAGCTCTGCGAGCTATGGCCATTGCTTACATGTTTGCAATTTAAGTCATCAAGTTGAAATAATAATGTCATTATTTGCAACTGTACATTGTTTTGGTCAAAGTTTTGTTACATTTCTACACCAAAGCAAGAAATGAAACTCTTATATCTACCTGAGCAAAAATATTTCTCATGTAAAATAAGCTGGTTTAAGGCAGTTTTTCCATGTCAAAATATGAAAACTTTGTTAGTGCCACGTTCAACAAACGTAGGTGTTTAAACAGCTGTGTTAAATAAGAATCAGTTCCAGCTTACTGAGGCTTTGCTCTCATGTTTCTTTAGGTGAAAACCATATCAGCCTTCATTGCATCTCATTTAAATCTGCTGTTTAAAAAACTATGTTTTATTTTTGTATATTGATGCTATTCTATGAATGTTCAATCATGTATAGTGTCACTCTTCTCCTTTTCCTTAACTTGAAACAGAATGCTTTTGCATCATCCAGCCCATTAGACCCGCACGGCAGGTTTTCATCTGTAAGCCAGCATCTCAGCACAGGTGTGGAAGATGGCTTAGTGTAGCATCTGTGCTCTCTGGCTACTGAATTGTTGTTTGATCCCTAAAAGCATGAAAACTTCTGTGACCTAAATGATCTTTCTTTTTTCAAGACACAATATGGCAACTATAGTTCATTCCCCTGGAGCAGAGATCCCTGTCTGGTCTTCTTCAGATGCTCTTTGGAAGATGAGAGACTGAAAGGTCAGTCTATCTCTATTCTGAGGGATATTTCTGTAAACACACTGGAAAAAAAATGAGTAAACACAGAAAAAATAAGAAACTCTTTGAGAAGTGTGATTTTGGAAAATAAATAAATAAATAAATAAATAAATCCTGACTTCAGATCAACCTGACTGAATAGTTTTCAGCTGGAGCAGGTCTAGGACAATAGAAAGTGTGTCAGTCTCCTATTACACAGCATGCTAGTGCTTTGAGCGCTCAGTAAAGATGTAGCACCCAGAGGCTCCCAGAGTCAAAACCATCCCACCCTGGAGGAGAATACTCAAACACCAGGCTGATGGGCAAGGCAGAATTCATCACCCTGTGATGTTGTTGCACTGTGCCTTCAAACTACATTCAGTAGCACAGAAAACCAAATCTATACATCATGCTCCAGGAAGATCCAATCTCCAAGTCAGAATGTTATTTTAACTGTTTGCTTCAATGAACCTGAGGATACACACCAAGAAGGTGGAATAGTTTCAGCTGGAAGGAATTAGAGCACCCAGAATTCTGGAGGAAGTTTCACTTTTCAATAAAAAGTTAGAAAGCCTAAAACAGATTTCCACTTTGAATCAGAAAGAAAACAAATCTGAACTTAAATCTCATATTTCTGAGAAAAAAAAAAAAAAAAAAGAAAAAATGCATTCTCAGCTGTATGAGATGGTTCAGCATGAGACGCTCAGTCCTTCAAGATATTTCTTTTTATTATTTCTCTTCGCTTTTTTCAATGAAGGGAAGCTGAAACTCAGCAAAAGAGTGAGAGTGATACTCTCATTTAGTAGTCCAGATATTCCCTTGCAGAAGATAGAGTTGGCTTTTCTGCAATCTGCATGAACTAAAGCCCTGTTCTCGTACAACCCAGGTGAATTATCTGACACTTCATTTGTGCGTACAAAAACATTTTTTTTTTTCTGCAGGGTGAACAGAAATGTCATGCTGAACAGAGAGAGATAGTTTTTATTTGAAAAAGAAATAATAGATATATTATATATGATATCATCTTAAACAACCTTGTCTTCAAAAATGTTGCTGACCTCTGTTATATATTTTTAGCTACAACTCAGCTAAAGTCTTACATCTGCATGGGATTTGCATACATTTTGTTCTGGATGAAGATGTGTGCCCATTCTTATTACAGAGGCTGTTATTATTTCTGCTGTCTGGTTTTATGAAAGAGCTTAACTGTTGTTGGCCTCTTTCTCACATTTATTGATATTACAGGGTGGCTATTATAACTACTGTTTTCAGTGATTCTCATACCCTAACAGTACTAAATCAAAGATATTAGGATTGGTTAAAACTTTATGAATCTTTGTGGGCTTGGTTCAAATGCAATTGGATATTTGTGTGCAGTTCTGTCAACATGTATTTAAGATGTCTGTATCTTCTAAGAAAAAAAAAGAAAGTTTAAAGCCCAATTCCTCTTTGAAATTAAACTCTTTATTAAAAAAATACCATAGGATTCAGTGTTTATTTTCTCTTTGTGATTCCATGGCATGTATGTTCTCTTTATAAGCAATAAGATTTTCTTTTCTTAACTACCACCAATAGACTCAGTGTGTGCTCTAAGCTCTTTTCTTTTCTTGCATCACTAACAATAAAGGATCTCAAAACAAATTAGGCCACAGCTACATCTGAATAAACCCATGATATTTAAATTACACCCTCAGTGAAAGCCACTTAGTCTCATTGTTAATAGTTTTGAACAAATTTTCAAGAGAAAAATTTACAAAAGCAAGTAAACAAATAGAAACAGCAAGCTGTTGATGACCAAGATTTCCATGCTTTCCTGCCGTTGCCACACTACTGATGTCCAGCCCAGAATCCTAACTGCTGTGTTGTAGCAATATAGATCTGAGCTCACAGTCACAGTCACAGTACTAAACAAGTCTGGAAGTGGTTTGATTTCCACTCTTGACTTTTTCAAAACTGCATTTGTATTTATGGGAAATTAAATAGCTGCTACCTATGGGAAATAGCTGCTACCTACCACAGGTTTTCAGCACCTGCGCCCTCCCAGCTCCTCAGAGAAGTGTCCTGACATGTTGGGGCTGGAGGAAAAAACAAAACAAAACAAACAAACAAACAAACAAAAACTTATATAAGATTTTATGCTGTGAGAGTGAAGAGTTGTGAGTGATAGTTATGAAACTCTATGCTGGAACTGTTTTACCACTCTGCTTTGAGACAAAATCCAGATTCCCCTACAAACACCTACTCTCTGAAAGCAGATAGGACTGAAACAGCTAGCCCAACCAGGAGGTGTCAGAGGACGGGCCAATTGACCCTGAGCCTCTAAATCTCCACAAAGGACTAGAAAAACAAGGGAAACAGTGTGTTACATCAGGACTGACTGTTGGCTCTGATGAGGAAGAGCTCTGTAAAATATGGCAAGTTCTACCCAGAGCGAAGAAGGGGAAAGCCAAGGGATTAGACATACTTCATCAGATGAACCATAGCCAAAGAGTGAACAGGCACATGTGTTCATATGTATGTATGTATCTATCTATATGTACATCTTTATATGTATATAATGCCCACAGATACAGTTTTTCTAGGTAGCATCGGTGATAAAACCATTATCTCCTATCAAAATGTGTCACAGATCTTTGTGTTTTTGTTACATGCAGACTGGCTACTTTCTATACACACCGTGTTCAGAATAAACTTCATCCCTTTTAAAAAAAGCAGTAGGAATAAATTCCCCTCCATCATGGAAATACTGTGTGAAACCCTTGAAATAACTAAACCTCTTATCACCCTGTGAATTTTAGCCAAACCAGTAATTTATTTTTATTGGTCTAAGTCTTAGGCATGAACACACAATTGAATATAACCTAGTTTTAACAGCTAGCATTTGAGCATGTTTCTAGAGCCTGGCAGACATGCTGCTGTTTATAACAAAATGCTGGTAGCCCAGCTACCCCATCTGCAGAACAGTCCTGAATGTAAGAGCAAACTAAACAGACCAAATGGTCAGGCTCTGTTTTCAATATCCTTGATCAGATGCATAACCAGTCTGAATTTAAACAATCACTCTATTTCTTCTTTCAGGAATGAAGGGTCAGCAATCCTTCAAAAATATTTAAATTACAGAGTATTAGTTGTTTATTATACTTGTTATAACACAGTATATTATCTCTAGCTATTCCTTTATTTGTAGTTTTAAATTCTGATATCTTCTTTTTTGTCTTCCCAGTAACCTTCCATGAAATGATAATAAATTCCTCATCTGTTTTATTGTTGTTGCTGAAGATGAATAGGCCTAGCATTGGCAGTTACATCTGAATGCAAATTAAATGTAAGTTTGGGAACAATTCCTATGGGTCTGAGTTGAAACACAATCCTATTTTTTTTCCCACATGCAGTCTTTATATCACAAAATTAATAGGCAATTTTTCTGTGCAAATGTGAGAAGGAAGTCTTTTCTGAGGTATGCAAAACAACAGGTTAGGTCAAATCCGCCTCTTGGATATATATACATGAAACCTATTTACTAATGAAAGGGCAAGAAAAACGCAAGTGTAAATTGCATTTGGATTTATGGGTTCACAGCACATTTGCAGAGATAGAATAAATTGCCCATAATAACATATTTGAAAAGATTCTCCACTATGAAATATCTTTAAGGCTTTATGTGATTACTAATGTCTACAAATTGTTATACAATTTGAGTGTCATTGTAGACTGCAGAGTTGCTTTTCCCCACACTCTTTAATTATAGCTTGTGAACTGCAACTCAAAAGGGAGCAAGGTTGAATCCAAGTGAATGGGACAAGCTGAACTGAAGATAATTTTATAGACTGACCTTCCTTCCTGAGTTGAGATCTGCAACTAGTCTATGTCTGTCTGCTGCTCCATACTTATCCTTTCCTGATATTTACAGAATGTTGCAGCTTCCAGGAAGGTACAGTCCAGCTTTAAGACTATTCAGCTCCAGTTTCAAAGTCAAGATAAAGTGTAAGAAGATGCTATTGACAAGATACCATGAATTATGGTATTTCTACGAAAAATTAACTGGTGGTTGAAGATATGGACAGGTACACACACATTTCTGTACCAGGACAAGTCACCTACTCCCAGAAAGAAATAATCAGTGCAAGCGAAAGTTATTGCTAGCAGTGTATCAGGTCTGCTGTCAACTCACTGTCCAATTCTCATCCTTCTGCTAGAAATAAAGAAAGGGGCAGCTAATCTCAACTCTGGTGCATAGTTTAGGAAGCCCATATGATGAAAAGGGATGTGTAACATGCAGCACAAGGGAGCCTTCACTTGAACAGCTCGTCCAGGCAATTCCAGCTCATGTGCTCTTGGGTTTTAATACACATTTCCTCTTTATTTTCCCTTCTGCTTGTTGAATGAGGGGATAATTCTCAGTAGGTGAGGTGTCAGTACTGGCATCAGAACATGCTCAGAGACAAGAAAGCTTCACATGCTTCATGATGAAAATCTTTCTTCTAGAAAGAGAGGGCGGATGTTTGTTCACTTAACATTTTGTAATCAGCAAATGCAGTCTCTCAGAACTAATTGCTTGTTCATAATGATGGTGTATAAAACAGAAAAACTCCAGCTTTACACAAGCCTCAGCAAAATTTGCCCTCAGATGGTATTTATTTAAGAAGTCTACTCAGAATAGATGCTAAAAGTTCATGTTTACCTAGAAGACACGTGGGGACTGCATTTTCTATTCACAACATGCACATTTAATCCTCATGTATAGTATACAAAGAACAGCAAGTGATGTATACAATAGTTAAGATGAAGGAGTAAAGTGTGTGGTTTTGCATGGAAAATACATGCAAGTATTAAAGATTTCAGCAGGTGTGTTTTGTGTAGTCAGAATGTGCATATATTCTGTACTGAGTAAACTTATCTCCTTCCTGGTGCTTGACTTTTAATATTAATATAAACAACCTAAAAGTAACATAATTCTGTTTCTCCTGAGCATGGCCTGAGCTTGGCTTTTCTTCCAGTTTTTCTTTGTAAGACCATATTCTTTCCATGCTAGACCAGGTTTTGTCAAGCTCTTTACTACTGCTGGATTTGAGATAACAGGAACTGCTTTCAAAGCAAGTCAGACAAAATAGGTCTGCATCTCCCCAAAGGAGACTCCCATTTGACATCACTCTCAGACACTCAGCGAAGAGCTCAAAGCTGCAAACTGGCAAGGGGTGATGAATAGAAAATACTCTAGAGACTGGGGTATTTTAGAAAAATAAAGACTTTGAAAAAATATTCAGACCCACCTCATTTATAAAAGAATTCCAAATGAAGCTTCTTTCTGCTTTGCCTTGCACTTAGCAATGCCAAGTGGGACAATTCCCTTTCCTCCAGCAGTCTGAAGGCTGGGGTCTTTGCTTCCAGCGCTGAGCTGCCTCCTGCTTCAGAAAAGGCAGATGGACTCTGCATCTCAATCTACACGTATCAACATTGCAGCAATGCTGGCTGAACTTGATGACGAGCAGGACAGGAAGTCACGGTCCAGGTCTGCGTTGGAGAGCAAGGGGCCAGGCTGCATGCAGCCTCCCTTATCTGGGGGAGGAAGTCAGCTAGAGCCAGGATGATATGAATTAGCACTACTGTTTTCTGTACAGAGCTCCAGATGCCTTTTTACAAACTTTTCATCAACTAGCATATGCGATGAGGAAAATACGTGACCATTCTCTGTGCTTTTGTATATTGCTACCTAACTTAAAACTGTCTCACATAATGAAGGTGAAATGCTGAAGGCTGTCAAGCAAAGCTGGAGAAAAAGCCATAGTCATTTATTTCCCTTCTCAAGGTGGCACAGTCTAATGTATACTGTGTTTTACAAATTCAATTTATTTTGAGCTTGAATACAGCCTGCATTACTCAGGCATGTTGCAGGTGCTTCTGTTGTTACCTGACATGAAGGGTACTCCTGTCCTGCCTGGGTGAAGGTTGTCATCTTGGCATTGGGTGACACTTCCAGATTTGCCATCAGGGCAGCCAGGTGCCAGCCACAGTTGTACCAACAACCCTTCCACAAGGGACAACTTTTAGCACTGTCAGTCTCACCAGGTAGGTTTATCCTAAATACAATGTCTTTTCTACAGTTCTGAATAAGGTAGTTCTGTAAAGTCATCAATGTTTTTAAGTCTGTTTAAAAACAGGTGTTGTGCTGTGCCAGAACATTAAGAATGTGCTTCTCTCTAGCATGGGAAATGTCTTCTTGTTAAACGTTGAAAAAAATGTGAATTTGTTGCATCATCCCACAAAATGAATTTCATATTATTGACAGGGAAACTGAGAAATATATCTGAAGTCAGTTTTTTTCACAGATTTCCATATAATGAAAATATTTTTTTATTACTCAGCACTAGTAAAAAACAACCAACTTATGACATAACATGGCTGTTACCATGTTTCATTTTTTTTCCTGGTTCATGCATTAATTATCTCTATTCATTTTTATTGTATTAATTATTAATCATATATTAATGCATTTATTAATTCTAAAATAGGCATTTCTAGATATAATTTAAGGTTTTGCTAGCTGTGCATACAACTCAATTTGAGGAATAATTATTTCAGCAGCCTTGTATTTAACACTAGCACCTAAGATCAGACAAAATGCAAAGTTGCCAAGCCACAGATTTATGCTAAACTTTTAGAAACCTTCCTCCCTTATTTCTATATGTGTTTATAGGAGACATAAGGAATGTGGACCTTATATGTACTCAAGACTTTCATTTTCTCAGTTAAACTCTGTTTTTTTGGTTTTTTTTTTCTTCTTTTTTTTTTTCTTTCTAGGAGAGTTTTGAAAATTAACTGTCTTTTATTTCTCTTTTGTCTCTTTAAAGGATTGAAATGTCTTTGTGTGGAGGGGTAATTCTGCTCACAATATATAGAGAAAAACAACAGCTCAAATTAGGTGATTTTTTTGATATGCACAAATGCCTAGCAAACTCTTGGTATGTGCATTCTCTTGATTCAGTGAGAATAAATGAACGCTTTACCTTTGAAATATTGTTATAAATGAAGGTAACATTTAAAACACGTGATGTTAAATTTCTAAAAACAATTTGCAAACATGACATTAATTACTAATTAACTGATTTTGCTACAAGCTATAATCATTAACTCATTAGTTTTCAAAACAGCTATGTGATATACAGACCACAAGGAAATCCTAACAGAAAATATAGAAATAATCTTCTTGAACTGCTTATTTAATATTTTTCTTGAAACTCTAAACTGTGTCTATGCAATATTTTGTCACCTGCTCCAGGGAACATTACCCAGTAAATGTCCTTTAATGGAAAACCTCATCCCAGAGCTGTGCAGAATAATCCTTCCCCATTTGTCTTTTTCTGTATTCTTTATGTTAAAGTTGAGTGGATGGAGTTAGTGTTGTCTGTGGTAGCAATAGCCATGGAAGTTTATTGATATTTTAGGCTTTACTTTCAGACTGTTACAAGTATTTCTAAAGAGGGGATTACAATGAAAATCTAAATGTAATCTTCATAGTGATTTCTACCATGGTATATCAGTACAATTATTGCATATTCAGTGTGGCATTCTTTTACCCTGAAAAAGTCTTCTCATATCAAATGTTATACACACAACAGTAAGCTTTAAATAAGCGTGTGGACTCAAGTATTAGGTGCACTGACTGGAACTGTCACTTGGTATAGATGGTAACGCTATCACAATTGGGGCAGGGTAGTGTTACATTTTCATTTCATAGACAAAACTAGATTATGATCTATGTAATGATTTCCTCACAGTTCAGCAGTGATATACTGGACAAATAACAGTGGTAAGGTAATGTTAGCAGGCTACATGACCTTTTGTAGACCATAATACCCTGTAAGCTGTTGTAGTCTATGAATAGTGATTTTTTGGTGTTGAAGCAACCCAAAAATGTTTACAGCTGACAGAGCACCTTTTTATAGCTGTGCTGGATAACATGTTCTACCCATTTTCTCTATTTTCTCTATTTAATGTTCATGTTTCTACCACTGAAGAAGAAAAAAAAAAAAAAAAAACAAATGGAGGGGGGGGGAGGTCAGGAGGAAAAAAATAAGCAGGGGATGGAAGGGGAAATTACCTTCCCCACACCTTGTGAATTTGTAATTAATATGCTCTGCCATTAAGGTGTTGGAGCATCAACCCAGAGGTACATTGCCACAGGGATTTGATAATGCAGAAGTCAACAGCAGAAGTCAAGGACCAAGGATGGGAGACTCCCACACACTGGCAATAGACAAGAGATTTCCAGACACTAGTCTCAGGAGATTTTTATTTTTTTTTTAACCTGCAGATGCATCAAATATAATGCGTTTGTAATGACAGGGACAGCAACAGCCAGGAACAGAGCTTGCTGGAGGTGTAATTTTAATGGCTTTTTATTGAAAGTGACTGAAGCACCACTGCTACAGCTGGAGAGGGAGGCTGGGAAAGCAAACACATGCATACCAGTACTGTTCAAGCACTGGTATCACTTGTATGTCCTGTTCATCCTCCCCTCAGATCACAAGAGGAGCATACTGCTGCAGAGCACAGCATCCTGCAAACATCTGTCCTTTCAAACCATCCAGCTCCTTAACATTGTCTGACACCACAGTCCTGAATGTCCATATCCCAATTGGTTTTTCAATACCATCACAAGCATAAAGCTTTCTTTTTACTAGGAATTGTCTGTCTCTAGGACCCACATCTGCACCCTGGGCAGGGTCTTGATGTGACCTTGGGCAAACGAACACAAATGTTATTGCTTCTTGTTGGAAAGGACACCTCTGGTGTGCACTCTACCAAAACGATTGCCTGGCACCAGTAGAAAGCTGTCTCATGGACCACATGGGTATATCTGAATTTGGAAACAAAATCAGATTATGTTTCAAAAACTCAAGATAGGGTATATAAAGACCCAAGACTCTCTCTACTGCTACTCTAGCTCCCACCAGTCAGGGAAAATACTGAGTGCCAGGAGTGTCCCAGACATCAGTGATCTCAGATGCTTCAAACCAGAAAGGTGTGAGACTCCTAACAGCTAGACAGAAAGCTCACATTCACTGGTCAGCTCAGTATGAACTTCAAGAGCCTGGAGACTCTGAGCAAATCTCCAGGATTTGCTAGGCTTAGTGTCTCTTTTGTGCAGGTGAGTGTGGTGTGTCACCTTAGACACACAGGGGTAAGAGTGATTCCTACAGTGGGTGTCTCTGTCGGTCTAGAGCAGTGGGGAGAAAACATTTCCCAAATGTTCTCCTCCCAGCTCAGGAACAGATCTTCAGTAAACAAATCCATTTTTTTGGTGGGTTGGGCAGAAGAATCTGCAAGCTAATGAACCCAGAATCTACTTAATATATGCAGTAACAAACCTCTGGTCCAGTGGCCATATTCTCAGGTGATTTTATGGATGCCTATAAAATGATGAACACCTAATCTAGCAGCAGACCACAGGTCACTCTGGTGCTGATGAGTTGGTTCACATTTAAGGAGGCCCATCATGGTGGAATAAAAAGTGACACAGGATAGGAAGCCAGACCTAGCTCTCTGATAGCAAATTACAGGGTAGATACAGCCATCCCAACTTTCTTGGCAGTCAAACTTGAAACAAACCAAAGGCTGTATAGCTGGAACCATTGTTAAGAATATTACAGCAAAACACATAAGTAAAGGAACAATGCCAGAACTTAAATAACTTGAATGTATCATTTCAATTCTATACTGACTGACAATACTTCTTCTGTAATTATAAAACTGAATTCTACATATAACCATTTGAAATTTAACATTTATGTTAAATATTCTTGGAAACCTCTTTGGAAACCAGCTAAAAAAGTGGAATGCAATCATAAGGCACTGATTAGTTTGTTTGTTTGTTTGTTTGTTTTGTGTGTGTGTGTGTATTTTTGTTTTACTCTGTGGTTCAGGATATTTTCTTCATAATTAAACTTATAATTCAAACTTATAAGTCTTTCAACACATTTCCAGAATGTTAACTCAGATTGACTGCTCTGAATAAGGTGTATTTGTGTTATCATGTCAGCCTGGTAAACTGAAGAAGGAGAAAGGAAGCTGAAGCATTACTACAAAGCTCATTTACCAGTTCCAGTGATACCATACATCAGGAGGGCAAAAACCAAGAGTAGTGAATGGTATTGTTTTAAATTCACTGTAGCTGTCTGCTTGGTGAATTGAGTTGGAGCCCTTACAACAGAGCAGCTCTATTGCTCTGTGCTCTGCCTACATCAGCCCTCTTGCAAGTAGACATCATGATTAGGAAGTGCCAGGAATCCCCATGCAGTACCAGGATGAGTCACTCACTCCAGACTTTAAAAGGTTTCATTTAATAGTATTTTTGAGACTGTTCTTCATTTTCTGGTCATCGGTGCTGAGAGCTTGATTCTGATTTGTAGATATTTTAAGAAATCACAGCAGTAGTGGGAGCTGAGAGGAATGGGATTTTAACTTGCAAAGTGTTACACAGAGCTAATAATGCAAAGAAAAAATGAAGGTCTTCTCAGTCTTAGGCTGGACATGAATAATCCAGTCAGGAGCTTTGATATTAATTCTCCTCTGACTTTTTCTCTAAAATAGAAAAACAAAACAAAGAAAACAAAGTAGAATAGTATTTTTGTGAAAATTAAAGTAATAGATGTTCACAAAACACTCAGATATTCAGTGGTAAGTAACATAAAAAAAGGTTCAGAAGAAATCATCAGTTCTATATCCAGAACAGAATTTCAAAAGGACTCAGAAACTCAGTCATTTGACTTGACATCTGACAAGGAGGAAGACAGAGAGCACTGTGTAGCTGCTCATTAAGGGGGACTCAGCCACACTGGGCAGCAGCTGAGGCCAGGGTCCTATGGAAAAGATAATACCAAAATAAAAAAATAAAAAAAATGCATAGATGCAGACACACAAAGGAGGCTCTTCAAGCTTGCAGAGGCAACATTTGTTCTGATTTTTCTTAACTTGGGTTGTTTGATTTTGAAACCTCTGCAGTTACTTCTATGTTTGGGTGCTAAAATATTGTCTGAATAAACTGATATCAGAGAAAAATGGCCATTAAGTACTGTATTCAGCTGTATTGCAGAAACTCCAAGCCATGTTTATAAAGCAAGGCTTAAAGATTTGATCATGACAGCTCACTCCAAAAAAAAAAAAAATTAAAAAAAAAAAAAGTCCCAGTGTCACCAAACTGATATTCATTCCAGCGTTACTGGTTACAGCTGAGTACTCGACATTATTTTCCACCCAGTCACGGTTTTCAGGTCACTGCTTACCTGTTCAGGAACGTGTGTGGATGATTAGGTTGATAAATTTTCATTGCCCTGTTGGCACAGTTTGTATTGTTATACATTAATTTAATTTCTAATTGTTTGTGAAATGTGTTGTCTGTAACTGGACTAAAGAGTTTTTCATTTTTGAAGGATTTTTACGATTTTGCCATGTTCAGTGCAACTATTTGGTTGAGTTCACATCTCCATTTCCAGTGTTTTTAGACCTGAAGGAGACCTTTGCAACAATGGCAAGGTGTGACTCTACAGAGTCAGGATCACCAGGGTGTTTTATCCTGGATTAAATATAACAAAGCTAATTAAGTTTTGCAATGACTCTTCTTTCCATAGTTCGCTAACTACCTTACGACACATACTGTGGATCTCCACTCAGTTTTATGATCCATCTGTTTTTCGTATCTCCTGCTTAGGGCATGATCAGCTACTTTCTTTTTTTTATTTTTTTTTAATTTTTATTTTTTTTCCCATAGTGTAAGTGATAAATAGATATCCATCTATCTTTATTGCACTTTAAAGTTCATTTCCACCCTATAATACATTATAATACGTCTAAGTTTTCCTGTCCATACTATGTTTGTTAACAATCTTTATATATATATATATATTTTATTTTATATTTTATTTTCGTGTTAATACTGAGTGTAGCTCTTGTAAAAAGTGGTGGACTGCCAACTCTTGCAGATGAAACCTGGCTTATCTGTACAAAAGAAAAAGCAGATATGGCAAAGTAATATACCTTTAATGTTCCCAGTATCATGTCCTTAAACAGGAAGTAAATTCTTTAGACCTGAAGGCAAATGTCCCTGTAACAGTTCAATTAGTGTAAATGTGTTATACCAGTGATGGTTATATCTAAAAAGACCTTACTGATAACCATTTATTCAATAATTTTCACATACAAAGGAACACTGTCAGATACTCATGGTAACTTTTGGTTATGAAATCTACATCTGTAATTCCATGACTTCTGCTGCTAAATGCTTTCTTTCACTTTTTTCTTAGAAATCTATATTGCCCCGGGAATTTTCATAACATTTGCAATTTCACCTTAAATCAGGGGCACTATTCACACTATTTTAAATCTATCTCAAGTTTAAAGTTGAGACTGAGGTCTTCTGTGCTCAGGAGTCAATGTTCCTCATACAGTCAAAAGAGAGAGAGAGACTCTGGAGAAGGTCATGAAGCACTTGAAGATCTACAGCCTGAGCAACTGGCCACAACCTGGAGATGAAACATGAGTTCAGAGGTAAATTCCTTGTAAATTCTCACCTGGCTAGTGTGTCAAACTAATTGCCACTTTTTCCCTAGATCATTATGACCCTATTTTTTTCCATAACTTTTTGCTTCCCTTTGCTGTATAAAATACGGTTAGTCTGGGCACACCTCACCTCATTGCTGTTTCAGAGCTTTGGGCAGTGAGGACACTTCAGCTTTTCCCATTCTATATATATAACAATTATGAGAAAGAAGACTGGTATAATTTAGAAATAAATTAGGTAATATTTTACAGAACTATTATTTTGTTGTGAATAATTAATATATATATACATATTCTGAGTAATGGAACTAAAAGCTGGTTTCTTTCCCACCCAAGTCTGCAAAGTTCCTTGCCCCTTTCAGCGCCAATAGATAAAACTATGTATTACATGTGCTATATGTATACAGGGTGGTGAGCCAGCTAGCCACACTCAAACAAACAATCTGAGTTCTTCTTGCCTTTTCCTTCATTCAGACACTGATTTGGGTCTCTGTTTTCTGCTCAACCACTTCTTTTTACAGAATTTGATGGAAGTTGTCTTTGAAAGATCTTCTGTTCTTTCAAATTTGGCTTAAATTGTCCAGCAAGGTCCCTAAGAACCAATACCGTGGTATCCTTTTTAATATTATTGTGTATATACTTTCTTTTAAGGAGCAGGATAATACGCCATGCAGTGGCTGAGCTAGTAAAGTGATCCATCAGACTGCCACGACCTCTAAAATCCATAGCTTCTTGATACTAAATTTGAACCTGTTCAGCTGGGTGGCTCATACCAAGCAATTTCAGAATAGGTCATTTTTCAAAGAATAGCTATCAAACAACAAAAAGTAAATCATTTTCTTTCCTACCAAGTATCTATGTAGTGTAGTAAAGACAGCAGTGGCCTGAAAAAGAACCATGAGAGGGCTAGCTAAAATATTTCTGTCTTAAGTGTTGTTGACTAAAAGTCTTCCTCTTTTAAGCCCACGTCTTAAAAGTAGCATGTTTTCCATCAGCAGTTGTAAAAGAAACATCGATCCTTCTTAAGTTAGGATGTTGATTACGCTAATAAAGAAAGTAGATTTTATTGCACAAGGAGCACACTCAGGAAGAATTAATATCTAGTAGCTTTGTACCAGTAATTTCAGATGAAAACCTGCTATCCAAAGTAGAGAATGGCTGGCTGTACATGCACACAGCTATCTTTCCCATCCATCTGTGTGCCAGGAGGTAACAGCAGCCTCTCACACACGCTGCTGTCCTCAGTCTTGAACTTCCCACTGAGGGAAAGGGGGCAGTTATATAGATTTGAGGTCTTGCAGAGTAAGTAGACAGTGGGAAGACAGGCTAGATAAAAAGCAAGAAACAAATCAAAATGATCTTGGTCTGTGGGAAGAGAGAAGTTTTCTTTGGAGAAGAAAAATCTGAAGCCAAAGAGCCCAGACTTGAGTGCTTCTGTCGCCAGGCAAATTAACCATTTTTTTCTCTCTTTTTAAATTATAAGCTGTGAAAGATGCTCTGTCAAAGCCAGTTCTATACCTACAGCGATGCAGTAATAGAAAAAAAAATAAAATAAAATCCTAATCTGAAAGCATCTTGTCTTCATACGAAAATACCCATGGGCACACACAAAGCCACTCCTGCAGAGTGCATGCATGTGGGCGGGATAAGGGCTGAATAGAAATAATCTTGATACAAATCAAATTTTCCATATTTTTGAAATCAAAGAGATTTAGGAGGATCATAAACCCCAAAGCTGCTCCCTCAAATGATTTCAACAGCTTGAGGCGAGTTCATTAAAACAATGTATCTCCAGTCTTTCAGGGGAGACAAGCTCTCCATAGGACAGTGCTTTTGCTTATCTGGGAAGAGCTTCTCGCTGAGATCCCGCTGGTTTATTCAAGACTAGTGCTATGCTCCCATTACCCTTCTGCTGAAAGTTAAACTGGTTTCAGCTAGTCAGTGCTGCCTGACAAATCTAAATAAGGCAACTCTGAGCATACAGACCACACTCTGATACAGAATGTGATTATCATGGGAAGCCTTCCAAATTCAAAACAGCCAGGAATTTTAACCTTGGAGCCAAGGCAGTTCTAATAAGGGGGGAAAATTGCCTTCTGAATTTAATTTGCAAAGTAATGTTAATAGGGAAAGAAGTAACTTGTACATAGTTCTCTTGTCTTCCAATGAGAAGTATGATGAAATTCCAGTAAGATTCAAAACCTCATTTATCAGTCCAAAACCCATGATTTAACCAGAAAACCAAACAATACAGATACATGTGCATAGCAATTAAATAAATAAATAAATAAAAGCTGGACATATGTGCAACATTTTAGTTTGGAAATTAAGCTATCTAGGTTCAGATACAATTATGCTCATATGTATGACATATTAAACCAGGAAGAGCTTGTTCCACAAAAATGTGTGCATTTTTCCCAACTCTTCTACTTGGTCCAAGAAAATGTGCTGTTTCTCCCCGCAACTACATCTCACATCATTCTTTGTAGCTATGAAATATTATTCTCATGACTTCAGATTATATTGCTGGACTGACAGTGCACAGGACTTGATGTGAGAAATACAGTTGGATGGGAAAGAGCTTTCCCAGCTTCCATATATATAGTTACAGAGACTCTTATATCCCAGATATGTGCCTCATCCTACAGCTATTGGTTATTTAAAATTAATATTCTCTCCTATTAATAGCTATGTTTCTGTTTTTTAATCCCATACAATCCCACAGAAAGCCTGATAAAGGTTCTCATATCTCAGTCATATCTCGTATCGCAGTCATATTCTCATATCACAGTCATATCTGTACATACATATACATGCCTATAAAAGACACAAAAAAGTGTCCATAACTCAAATTTTTCAAAAGAAACTTTGTCTGATATTAAAAAAAAACTGGGAAGATTGAGACACAGACCTGAATTATTTTACCATTTGCTATTGTCATTTCATGATAATGGGGAAATAAGAAGTTATCCCCACCTTCAAAATACTCTGTTTTCTAAAGTGTTTAATATAAGATTGCTATTAATGATCACAAATTCATGTTATTTCTGTCAGATATTTGAGTGCAATGGTGTAATATGGAAAACAAATTTTCTTCAAATATTGTTTTTATACATAAATATATATATTAGTACAAGATCAATAGAACAACTGAATGACACAGAGAATTCTAAACTCAGAATATGCATTCCAAATGTCCTGTGCAGCAGGGTTTTCACACGAAAAAGTAGGATGCCCCATCCCTGGAAGTGTTCCAGGCCAAGCTGGATGGCGTTTTGAGCAACCTGGTCTATTGGGAGGTGTCCCAGCCCATGGCAGGGAGGTGATCCGTTCCAATCCAAACCATTCTGTGATTCTATGATTCTATGAAAAGTATATAAGCAAGTTAATTAATATAACTTGTCATGCAAGCAAAAAAATTTCATCAGATTCTACTGAGGACTCATTCCTGCATCTCAGTATATTAATAAAGGGTACAGGATATGTTTATAGAAGCTACATATATTTGTTTATTATCATCATAGATTTATCATGATAATTAATCACAAATCAGATATCATAAAGCCTACTGATACAGCAATGAAGAGATCTATTCAAGAATCTTTGTACCTAAACTGCATACATTGAACCTCCTTCTCATTCCCAGTTAAGGTACAGCAATAGGAAGCAAAACAACATAAAAAGACAGGTATCACTGTGTAGGGAGAGTAGCTTATTAAAAGCCAAATGTCTTCAGCCAGAATCATTGTTCACTAATTTGTTAATAGCATTAGGTTCCCAGCAGAGCAACTCCTTTAGGAGTGATTTTCTTTGTAAGTAGAACTGCTGGGGTAAGTAAATCTGAACAGAACCTCTTTCTGTAGCAGAACAATATTTTCTGTCCATTTATCTGTCTTCCTCGTTTTGCATTTTAATTTGCCTCCAATGAAACTTTTATTTTTCATACCTAAAAGGTAATATTTTAAATCTTAAAAAATATATAATAAAATAATAATAATCACATCTTGGGACTGTGAGATTTCTTTTCCACCTAAAAACAGTTGCAAAGCTTGCTGAATGTTAATGCTTTGTGTAATCTCTTTCTAACATTTTATTTGCAAAGAAAAGTCTTCCCAGTGAGAAATGATTCTCGGCTGTCCTACTGAGTCTGTTGAAGGGAAAGAAAAATAACAAGTGGTGAGAGCTGCTGTGTTTTAGGGATATGCTAATTTCAAAACCTAATAAGAACATCTAAGCTGAATACATTATTATTTCTCATTTAATCAGTTTTGCAGATATGTTCACTTTTTCTGATGGAGTTTAAGCACCATGTCTCCAAACTCAGTTTAACCCCTTTCCAGAGATGAATGCAAAGTTGTTTTCCCTCATGTTAACAGTTCATATGGCAGGATTTCTTTATACATTTTTATTTAGTTTAATCTACTTAGGGTCATGGCTCCTGACCTTTAGTTTGAGTTCTGAGTTAAGATGAAGCCCAAAGATTGAGAGCGATCTCTCTTGCAGCTGCCCTGCTTCACCTGCTACTACAGTCAGAGAATGAAGCAAGAGGAGACCATTCTAGAAGTTCACGTATTGTCTCACCCTTTATCATTTTCCACTGTCAGATACATATTTAAGCACCCTCTTCTTTTTTTACTGTTTTTTCCTCAAATAATGGCATGGTAAGTGGTAATAGCAGAAGGAGGAAGGGGGATGATGACTCTTTTTTCAAAAGACTGAGGAAAAAAGTTAGCAAAACAATTAGGTGTTCTCACTTCATAATTCCATATTCAGGTAAAATTGAAATATAGTAGCCTTATCTTGAAAGAGAAACTATAAAAACACATGATAGAATCTAAAATAAAACAAAAAGTATCCAAATGGACTAAGCTATACCAATGTAAGTTAATGTCTACACAAGTACTTAAGTGTTATTGAAAGGAGCAAACTAAAATAACATTATTTATACCCTAACTCTGCTTGAATCTAGGTTCAGTTTATTGGTATGAGACTGGATTTTAAATGAAGATGAAACAGAGAAATGCTTTTCATTGGTAGACAGCTTTAACTATTTGCCAGTTTCTCAGTCAGCCAAAATCAGCAACCCAGAAAGAGGTATTTTGTACCAGTAAGAGTGGAGCCCTCAAAGATTGGCAGTACATGTGTGTGTGTGTATGTGTGTGCATTGTTTCAAGTTACTTCACTGTTTTCTATAGGATTGTTTTTCCAGAGGCAAATTTTCATTACACATGCATTTTTCAATTGTTGTTGATATCTGTTTCATTGGGTTACATACAATCTATGGCAAAAATATCCACTTGACATGTTAAAAAAAAATCAAAGCTATTCAAAGATTTTAGAAACATTTGTGGTATATGGTGATATTTTTAAGAACTACATCCACTTTTCATTAAACTTGCCTACGGCTTGTACAGTTAGCTGGCTAATTCCCAGGTTAAAGTGTTTGCGTATAGACAAAGAAACCTAGGAATTTGCAAAAGGTCTGTATGTTTCTTAGGAAGTCACCAGCTACAAACATTTCCCACACGAAGCCTTTCAGAGTTTGGAGCTATTTGTAGCTCCCCCCTGGGAAACAGATGGGTGCATGGCATTTGTGATCCCAGTGAGCAGGCAGCAGCACTGACACTTGCTGGGGCTTTCAGTGCTGAGGTGCTGAAGCTGCAGTACCCATTCAGTGTGTACCTGTTATATCAGATGGGGGGGGTGGGGGGGGTGGGGGAGGGGGCAGCTGGGGACCTCTCCAGGTTGCCCCCGGATCACATTGGAACAAGGGTGTAAACAGGGTGCTGAACTATAGGGACTCTAAAATGGTGCCAGGGAAGGACATCAACAACAGAAATGTAACCTCAAATGTGAACTTCATGGACCACCAACTGGACTTTTTTTCCTAAATTCCTCCCACAGCCTCTCTGTCAAAACAGGGTTTCAGGGATTCCCCTTACATTTTTTCTTCTACTTTGCTTGACAAAATTTTAACAGAATATATCTTGTGCAAAAGTAAAGCAGCTGATTCTTTTAATTTAATATTTATTCACTGGTTTTAGGGTACATAAAATAGTGTGAGAATAAGGTTTCACTGCTATGGGAAAATCTCTGCTCCTTTGGCATAATTTAGATGTCTGCATCAGACCCCAGAGTCCTGATCCCTTCTCAAGAATCCACTCTGGTGAAGCACCCACATGCTTTCATTCATGATCCTGATGCTGCACAGTGTATGAAGCTCTTTGTATTCCTTTATATCTGGCTATAAATTTGCCCAGATCCCCTGACACCTTACTTACATTACCTTCTCTATCATGCCAGGCACTTGCTAGTTATACAAGACTTTCCACCCCTGTTTAAGCATTAAACTATAAATGTTACCTGCAATGGAAGAAAACAGACTTCCCCTCCTTTTTTTTTTCGTAATTAAAAGATTAAAAAGCCTTAAAGGTAACTGAAATAAATTATCAAATATTTTTGAAATCCTGAATGTTTAAAGCGGTAAAATTCAAAAGAAAATCAATTTTTCATATCCAGGAATCTGTTTGGAAAAAATATATATGTATATTAAAAATATTAATATATATATATATTAAAATAATAATAATAATATGTTCAAAAAACAAATAGGCATAGACAAAAAAAAACCTATTTACTTTTTTTTTTTTAATATCATTTTTATAGTAATTTTTGTCCTTCAATACATATATATTTATTTAACCAGTGCGGGTAGCTAGTGAGCACCAGCTTCTTTGGCAGAGTTAGATAAAGCAAACATATTTGCCAAGAACTCTGTTGATTTCTTATAGAGATCTAAGGTCCATGAAAGGTCCTGACCTGATTTATAAAGTCTTAATAATGATTTAGATTCGATCTACCTTGAAGTTTATCTTTCCTTAGTTTTTTACTGTGACAATTCCATTTAACTGATTCTCCCAAAGTTTAAACATCTGGAACGAGTCATGTGTTCCTTGTAAATGATCTTCAGTTCTAGTGTTTTACTTGGCCCTTTGACCAAAAGAAGAGTACACTGATATTTCTTAAGGTGTAATGCTGTCTCTTCAGCTACCACACAGCGCAACAATTTCAAAGTGGAAAATTGATTCAGAAGGTTGCTTTAGTTTGGTTATCTTGTCCTGATGCAAATCAATGAGGCCACCTGGGGAGCCAGGTCAGTTTAAATACAGATCCCCGAAGACAACCTTTAGGTTGCAAAGGTCAGTCCTTCAGTAAGGATTAACCATCATCATATTGATCATCCATTACTGTATTTCATATTTAGATGTTTAGTAAAGATGTAAATAAAAATTTAAAGATATTTTTACTATAAATATAATATACCTTTCAAAATATTCATGGATTTTCAACCATTAAATTTAATTATCTTTTGTGTATTACTTGGAAAAAAAAATCTATAGCTCTGAAACTAATGCACTTTATAAATCTATGAACAGAGATTGTAAATATGAAAGACCAACTACTGTTCTTTATACACAGAAGTGTTAATATGAGTAAATGTCACTGACATGAGTGATGCAACACCACGTTTACTTTGAGAGAACTGAGATCAGGCATCAATTATCTGTTAATTAATTAACAATGGCTATTGGCCTTTTTATTTTCAATTTAATTCTTTAATTTATACAAAATACTATGGGATTTTACAGCAGTAGTTTGAAATGATTAATTTTCTTGTAGTGGCACTACAGAGTGGATGACTATTGTGGGGTTTAAAATAACGAATCTGTACAGGATGAAATCTTGTAGAAATGTACATATGTAAGGAACGGTTAGGGCTGTCTTTTGTCATCTTTCTTCACCAGAGCTGTCCAAGGAGTAAGCAGGAGAAATGTGAGCCAGATAGTAAGGGGTCTAGACATGCACAGGCTAACTCCCCCCAAAAATTCAGGGTGTAAAGAGCATTTGTACTACCCTTCTAGATAACTCACATGAACAGCTGTGAAAGTAGGATTCCTGTGACATAATCTTTCTCTGATCCCTTTCATGAAAACCATTATCAAGGCCAGGACAAAGGCTATCGTTAGGTCAGGTTGTAAAACTCTTTGTGCTTCTTTTGAAATCTGTAAGCCATCATTGATTAACTCAGCTCTTTTAGCAGAAAATGAATTTTACATAGATTCATTTCTGTCTTATTCGCTCACCTGAGATGTTGGGTTGACAAACACCAGCACTGATGCTGAGAAAGACACAAATATATCCGAGTAATTGACCTCACCCAATAAAAACAATTTAGATTAAATAGGTCTACAAGAGAAATAGGGCTCTTTCAGACTTCTTTCTGTGTTCTGCTAAAGTACACCGATCTTTAACCTACCAAAATTTAAGGTATTTGTTGTACTGTGTAGGCCAATGCATACATCCTTTTGTTCAGTTTTTCTAGTTTTGAGTATTAAAAGTGCATAAACAGATGATCTGAGTCTGATTCCAGCCCCTGGGCTTTCCTTTGAGCCCAAACAGCACAGCTGCAGAAGCTTCATTATTCCTTCAGAAAAAGGATAAAACATTCCTTTCACTGAGCTTTTTGAGCAAAAATCTGGTTTCAGATGAAATAATGATGGTTTTTCCTATATGGCTGAGTCTACAGTCAAAGAGGCAATGCAATACTGTTTTCCTTTAGAACCAAATGTGAAATTTGTATTTGGGTTGGGAGCAGTTTTAACCTACCTGATGCTTCCATTCTGTCTAGTGTCTGCTAATGATTGTTAAAGAAGTACAAATAGGTGCAATTTTCTTTTGATGCTGGGAATAGAAAGCACCTGCCTTCCTATTTCTTAAGGAAGAATCTTCAGATTTTTTCTCAATTATTTCTGGAGACAGCAGGAAAGTAAATACAGGCTACAGCATGTAGAGTTAGTTAGTGCTCATGTTTTTGATGTTTTTCTTTTCCATTAGGGAAGAAACTGAGGATTGAGATAGATATCTGGTGTATTCTTCAGCTACATCCTGGATATAAACAACATATATAAAATTACTAAAGTTTATACAGCACTAACACCAGTAGTGTTTTATCTGTCTGTAGTACCATGCATTTAGCCGCATATGTACTTTTAACAGTAAATATACTACACCAAAGTGCTATCACTAATTTTCATTTAGATGCATATATATACTCCTTAGTGTGTTTCTGGTGCTTTTTTGGATATTTCTTCAGTGATTTTATTACTTTCTCCCACAAACACTTCTGTCCTCTGGCACTTGGTTCCCCAAGAGTGCATTCAGATGCCAGACATCACATATACATGTGAATCCTACACAGTTTTTCAGGAAAACCACTCTTTGGTCAGTGACAAAAAAAATCCACAAAACAGCTTAACAGATCTTGCAGTTATCTTGAAAGAGTCTGTTTTTCCTGCCACGATAACTGTTGAGCGACTCCCCTTACCTTATCTCAACCCTTGAGCCATTTGCATCGTATTATCTCCCCCTTCCCCTTTGAGCAGGGGGAGTGAGAGAGTAGTTGAGGTGAAGCTTGGCTGCCCAGCTGAGTAAAAGCACCACAGGTGTTTAAGGAAATGTTGTATGTGGTACTTAGGGGCATGGTTTAGTGGGTCATATCGGTGGTAGAGGGCTGGTTGGACCACATGATCTTGGAGGACTTTTCTAGCTTTAGTGATTCTATGATTCTAAGATTCAGAAACACTGATGAAATATGTTTAAACCCTCCCCCCAGACTACCTGAAAATCATATGTCTTACAAGCACTAAAAAGTTTCACCTAATATATATAATTTCAGCTTCATTTCCAGATAGTCTTTAAATTATCCTTTCATTTTGGAACATTTGGGTCACAGATTGCTATTAACACTTTCTATGACAGTGTTAAAGTTTCTTGTCAAGATCTGTTGAGAATAACATTACACAGAAATACATACATTTATAATTTAAATGACTAAGGCACCTGAAAGGTAAAATGAAAAGAAAACAAATAAACAAACAAACATTATACAGACACAAGCCAACTTCCAAACCAATATACTTTTCATCATTAATCAAACCAGGGTAAAAGCACAACTTTCATAACTCCATAACTCAAGTACCCTAATCATCAGTCTTCACATTATCTTTCATTTGTAACATACTATTGTACATAGTAGGATTTAGGTCTTGCAGAAAATCAAAGTGATTGACAGTTCTGGAATGGAAGAGTTCAAGTTTGTTAGAGGGATGTATTAATATGTATTAGGCCTAATGAAAGCTCAAGAGTTGGTCTAAAGCAATTTCTCTTTGCAGACTTGTGTGTCTGAACCATAATTATTCAATAATTTAGTTAAACCAAGCTTCAGGGAGATGAAAAGTTTGGCCCATGATTGTAAAGAAGAAATACTGTAAAATTAGTAAATAGAAAGCCTTAGCCTGGATACTTCATCATCTCCTTTTGTTCTGGATTTGCTAATAAACCAATAAGTATATGCTTTTAACAAAGCTGACACCCTTTACTTTTATGTGATGTGGTAATTCAAATATTACACTACAAACACAATATAATTCAATGAGTAAACAAAGACATGAGAAAAATATTTTCTTATTTTCTGTCTTCTAAAAAAAAAAAAACTTTTTAGACAGTCTAAAATTCTATTTTCTCTATGAAAAAATAGTAATATTTTCTTCCAGCTTCTGTGAAAGACCAGACTTTGATGACAAAACTAGTATGTCTCTTTCTTTTTGTCAAACTGCAAAATCCTGATCCAAACCTCAAATTTCATATGCTGACAGGCATGTGGGAAAGCTGCAACTTATATATAGCCTTTCCAATAATCATCTTCTCCAGCTTTTCTTATTGTTTCTGACTACAGACTTTCAGATGATATTATAGCTATTCTTTTGTTTGGTCATAAATCAAAAACTTCTACGCTTTTTGAGCACCCAGTAGAAACTGTGACAGTTGCTATAACAGAATTGTAGTGAAACTGCAGTTTGGTCCATCTTAGGTCTATTCATCACTAAACATGGCTAAAGAATTTATTCTCTTGTTTTATCAGTCATAATTCCTCAGCACATGCAGTAGAACAGAATCTGAAGCTTGGCAATTGCAAGAGCCATAGAAACTGCTATAGTCAATTAAAGTAATACTATATTAAGTCTAGAATCCTTATCTCCAAAAACGTAATAGTAGAAAATTAATAGCACAGTTCTGCTACAAATCTTTGCATGATTTGTTGTTGTTGTTGTTAAATGCATTTTGTCGTCAGTATTCACTAAAGTACTCTTGAATACTTAATCATGGTAATGCATTTCCTTAGAACAATTGTCATATCTGCTTGAAACAGTAAGTTGCTTATCACAAACAACATTTGATCACATTCAGTGATCTCCCAAAGAACTGCTGCAGTACTGAAAATGGTATTCCTTTTTCAAGACACAGGCTTTATAATGACAACATATTTTTATTGCATTTAACAATATTTTTTTGTCATTGACTGAACTGGTATGTAACTTCTTTCATACCGATTCCACTGAGAATTAAAAAGGTGAGCCATAGCATAGCAATAAATCTGATAAAAGTCTAAGGATACTTTGTATTTTCAGTTTTTTAGGAGTTCTCATTCTTAAAATGTGGAATATTTACAAAGTATTGTTCTTTTAATCTCTAGCCATTCACTGATTTAAGTGACTCAGAACAGGACATTAAGATCAATGAATTTAGACACATCCTAGACTAAAGGAAAATAATCTTTCATTATTGATGACAATGCTGATATTTTCAGTGACCTTAAGATAGACAAGGTCTCATCCCAGACCAGGGATAGATGGGTGTCTCTAGCATAGCATGGATTCCAGTACACCAATTCTCACTTCAGTACACTGAAGTACAAATTGCCTCATTTGTCTAAAGAGGACTTCACAGAAAATTAAATACTGATCACAGTAAAAGACTAAAAGCTTTCATATTTTACTAACAAATTTCATTACAGAGTACTAATCTTGCTGTTAAAATCATATCCAAAATATTTAGCCATCAATTCTTAATGCATTTTATAAGGGAAAATAATTCCTTGCTTTTTTTTTTTTCTTTCAATATTTACTTAGGTTTTATTATAAATCCATTAAAAATAGTATGAAACAGCATTTCTCATTTTGAAATGTTTTGAAGTGAGTTTTTCTGAATTTTGCATCTCATCAATGATACTGAAAATGCTTTCAGTTCAGACTTACCCAAAAAGTATTTATTTCTTTAAATGATTTTGGTCAGTGAATCAAAATGTTGCCTTGCACAACTCTGACAGTAATCAGCATTTTTTTTTTAATTATTTTTTTTTCCATTTGTACTTAGCAAAGAAATCTATTTATCTTTGCAACATATGAACAAAGATTATATTTTCTGGGTAAGAACTTTCACTTTTAAGAAAACAAGAAAATTTATCCTGTGTTTTGCATCGTATTGTGTCAAGTAAATTTATGGTGCTCTTGAACTAACTCATTTTTACTGTCTACTTCTGGAGCTGGCATGTTCTAGTGGGAGTGGGGGCTAACTTTCCAGGTTTAAAAGGAAAATCATATATGAGAAGACTCTAACAGCTCTTTAGTGTGATCACAATAGTATTGTCATGATTTGAGAGCCACCACACTGCTTGAAGCCGGTCTGTTATAGTAGCTTCAAATGGTTGCAACTGCTGATGAAGGAAAGGCATTACTGATCAATATGTGTGCATTCATGATCGCATTGTCTCCTAATAGTCCCTGTGGCTGACTGTCCGATAGTGTCAGTATCAGAGGTTTCCCATTGTTGCCATCAGCAGCATTTTATCTAGGAAATCATGCAGGAGAAACAAAGAAGGATGTATATAAAACATGGCCCAGAATTTGTTTCCAAAACAATTTTGAGTTCAGGAAAGTAATCAAGACAAACCAAATACTTTCAGGTGTTTGAATTGATCTGAGACCAAATAAATCTTAGCATTAAAATGCTCACAGAGACAGTCATTACCATGATACAAAAGGGAAAAATAGTGATTAGAGACATTTCTCAAAAATTAGCAATGGTAATTCACTGCAAAAATGTTAATGTTACTAGACTGTAATAGCCACCGCAAAATGACTTGTCCATATGGACCAATTTCCAATTAAAAAATATAAAAGACAGTAAAACGTTTTTTTTGTTGTTGTTGTTGTTTGTTTTTTGTTTTTGTATGTGGAGAAAATCTAGGAACAATTTACACTTTGCGTTGCCAGCTTCTGAGATTTTATTACAAATATACTGAAACTTGGTATCAGTCTGAAATATTTCCCGACATTTAAAGCAATCACAAGATTCCTGGGGATTAAGCTCATGATTTTTGAGCACCTGTGGAATGCAGTATTAACTTATTAGTTTGTTCTCAACATCAGAACAATACTGTCACTTCCTATCGCAGAAAGCTCTTCATAAATCTTCAGTACACTATTCTAAACTGAAATCCTAGCATTCAAGCATCACTTACCTATACATAATTTACTTTACTCCACATGCTCCTGGAACCAAGGTTTCACCTGGTTTTTTTCTCATATAAACAGGAGATTGTCATTTAGCTTTGGCCGAAGCCACTGAAGGCTTTCAAATTTATTGTGGTGCTGCAAAATATGGGTGGTATTTAATTCAGAAGGAATATTTTAAGTCCTCACTTACCCTTCAAATATGAAATAGTAGGGATGAATAAACTACTTGTATGAATAAGTCATTCGACAAATGTTCTGCTTATTCCTGTCTGAGGATTTTTTTATAAGCAGTTTGCAATTTTCTCATACACATTAGTCATTCAAAATTACTGTCTATTTTGTGCAAATACCCTGTGGTTTGTCAATTGTACTCCAGCAGATCTTTCCAAATATACGAAATCTAAGCCACCCTAGATATTTCTGACCGGAGACAGAATAATGCTCATACAGCGTTACTTTGGCTCCTCATCTTTTGACCACAGTTTTTAGAACCATGATTTCCCTCTAGAGAGGAGCTTTAATAAAAGCAAAATTAATTTTCCATTAATATCTCCTGATATTCAATGTTCCTGTAAAAACTATAATCAATAAATTCATTCACTAGAATATTCAGACATTAAGCAGAGACAGAGGAAAAGCAGGAGGAGTAAACTACTGTAAACATACCATTTTCTTTTGTAAATAGGAATAAGCATCCTGATTCAGCAGACCTTTTGAAGGAAGCTTAAACTGTTCTTCATGCATGCCACGGAGTTTCAGCATATTTAATTGATCAAAGTAAAAGTTGTGTAATTATGAAGTTTTAATGCACAGGGAATAATACACACCACAGCAAAACTAAAGCAATCATGGTAGAATTAAACGTAGTTTATGAAGAATTATCATACTTTATTATGCTCTTACGAACTGCAGTTATTATTTTGTTTTAAATGTTGCTGAGATATTATCCTATTGCATGGAACAATATATCCCATCTAAGGTACAAGTTGCCATATAGACTAAAGTTGTGATTTTATCTTCTGTGTAGCCTGTGCAGATAACTCATACATAACAATACATTCCTGGAGAAGTCTAATTTGACCAGGAAGACAGTTTACATGACTAACTTTGACTGCAGACTCAACAGATGGTGAAAGGAGATTGTGAAAGTTAGGAGATGAAAGTAATCATGGGCAATTTTCTGATGTTCTTACATAATAAACTTCTGTTGGGCAGTAAAATCCACAACTGGACTATGTGCTATGATATTTTGAAGCAGCCTGCATGCAAAATATGTTAATAATTCTACACAGATATAAGTGATTGACAATGCATGAGAACTGCAATAAATATATTTTATAATCTTAAGTTGTTCAAGATTTCTGTATAAAATAAGGGCTTACGTATCTGACGATGATAATTCTTTGTATTTTTCTTAGAACTGTACCATCTGATATATATTTTATTTCCCCACAGATAAACTTAAATAAGGAGAATGTTCATGTACTTTGTTATGACATTTATTTACTTAACTTAAAAATAAATAAATAAATTCTTAAATCTGAGGAAAAAAATGTTTTTTTTTGTTTTACTTTTAGTGTTTTTTTTTCAAAAAATAGGAGTTTCTCTTTTTATTAAAAAACTGATTTTTTTCACAGAAAATTTTTACTTCTCATTAAAAAAAAAAAAGTAGGATCTTATTCTTCATCAAGCCGCTGTTTCTGTTAGTCCCACATTTACATCAATTCTAAAGGATAAGAGAGGGATGTTCTGTGATGATAGCTCTTGACCTGCAGTCAGATCTACCAGTCATAAATGTTCAGAATGTTAAGATATAGGAAATCCCCTGTATTCAATCTGTATTCAATCAGTTGGGAAGTTCATGATTTCAAGGCAACCTTTTCCTTTCTTTTTTTTTTTTTTTCCTCCCCCACAAATTCAAAGCAGTCTTATCTTAAGAGCAACCTTTCCAGTGAGCCCAAAATTCATAATAGGCAGATTCCATGTCTACTGACGCTAGCTGGGCTGACCAGAATAATGTCTCAAATGTTGGAAACTTCCTTACACATATATTTTGTTCTAATCCATGCAATTTTACAAATAGAATAAATACAGTTTTAATGCCAGACAAATTTTATCTTTTTATTATTATTATTATTATTTCTAATGTGAAAGGCTACTCAAACAGCTTTACCAACTGAAGAGTGTACCACTTTGATTCATTTGAATGAACAGTACAAAGAAATGTTGATAAGATGTCACATCTCTTTTTATACAAAAAGAAATCAGATTCCACAAAGAATTTCCAAGAAAAGTGTGTGCTTCAGAAAACAGAGGGAAAGCAAGAGTCAAGAGGATTGAATTTCATTTTTTTCTATCCAGTGCTGGTTGTGCGACTTTGGATATGTCACTGCCTCTCTCGTTTCAGTCTTGATCGTTTGGGCCTTCAGGTCTTTGGGATAGGATTTTACCTAGTTTCTGCATGGTTTTTTTACCTAGTTTTTTACCTAGTGTTTGCATTATGTCTGGCAGAAAGAGACCTCTAGAGTAGCATAAAGGTTAATAATAACTAAGGAAAGATCTATGTAGTGTATAAAACAGAAGTAGGCCACTAAGGATTGTTTAGATTATAATTACAAAAGGAAATGTCAACGAAAATTCTTTTAATCGCATGTGTATGACATTGATGAAGAAGCTGAGGTAATTTTTTTCTAACTTCCTCCAGAAATGGAACTGAAATTGCTGACATGAATGTACAGTGTAACATCTGCACATTACATCCACTGGTGTTTTTTCTCTCTACTAAACTGTCTCCTTTTTTTGCTAAGAAATTTTTGTTGGTTTTATTATTGTTAGAACAATTATTATTCTCACATTGAAAGGAACAGAAGAGATTAAGGTTACCTGTTTCATAACCTAAGGTGAATGTAAAAGCTGGTGGAGGGGACAGATTCACTGCCTGTGTGTCTGCTCAACCACACAATACATCTAGCAATGTAATAAGAAAGTGTAAATGCCTTCTACATCATGCAGTTCAACTGTATGGCAGATCTGGATGGTTCCCTAAAGTATACTTGCTAATGCATTGTCCAGTTAAGTTTTTTAATGTCCCTCAAATGTGCATGTAGTGCTCACAAAGTACTCCTGTATTGTAATATTCCTGCAGGGACTGGCCAAAGATCCAAACATCCTGTCTTAGTGTCTGTACCACCTAGGAAGAAATTTATGAAATTTTCTGGTCCTGCTGCTTTCCAGTTGTTTGGGCATCAGGGAAATATGAAACTAAGTCAGTTGGATGCTGTACATCTTCTTTTCCTGTTGACTCTGGCACAAAACTATATACTATGGGTCTGGAAAACTGAGATGTTCTCCCTGCTAACTCAGGTGGGTTAAATTTCATAACAGAATACCAGCCAATAGGGGAAAAATATCCTTTTAATGAAAATAGTGGATAATTTTACAGTGAACAGGATGAGACCATGGAATCCATGAAGAAAATGAGAGGAAAGTAAAATTAGCCATGTTTACTTGGGGTTTATGGACAAGGATCTGTGTTTGATCATGTGGGTAATAGTAATATATATCTAATTAATATATAATCTTTTTTTTTCTCTAGTACATTTCATTAACCCGTGGTGCTTCTGCAGTTTTTATGTTTTCAAATACACCTGAAGAAGTATTTTTAATTACAGCATGACAGAATAAAATACTATATATACTGCATAACATAATGCAATAGTTCTTAATCTGAGGAACACACACTACCCCAAATTATTAGCCACCAGCACAAGTCCAGAAGGTTGGCATCTGTTGGCACCAACAGTACTATCTACCATTGTCAATTACAGAGGTTAAAAAGTGCTGTTAGGTAATACACAATATATAATTATTTATATTAACAAAATAACATATATCATTCTTAAATATGATATTAATTCACAGATGTCATTCAGAAACTATAATAAGTGGGAAATATTCAGTTAGAGACTGGTGCCCAGACAGCAAAAATCCAGATGGGAAGAGCAATAATTGAACATTTTGGTTTCTTTGGTAATCAAAGGAGAAATAGAGGAATGCCTGACAAGTGTTTCTTTCCAAAACAGAGATAGTGAACATAAAACTGCTCAAATGCATGCCAGAACTGTACTGCTAGATTTTTACAACCAGCCAGTCTATCATCAATGACTTTGAGAGGAAACCCCTGCAGGGACTGCAAGCCAAGTATGTGATGACCACTTCTTTATGTGTATCCTGCTCCTGGTTTGCAGCTCTGGAGCAGCTCTCTGTCAGTCAGCAGTGTGTGGTATTACAGCCTGGAGCAATTTTCTACTCAAGAATGAAATGGAAGGAGCTGGAAGGATCTGGATCCAAGAGGAGAGCTTGCCTTCCCTTCTCGGGTCTTTGCCAGTGACCTCACAGCTTTAACACTCATTCATCAACTCAGTGACATTTGTGTATAACAGCACACTTTAGGAAAAAATCATTTTTCAATCATTTATATCCCCTATGCCAATTCCAGGCCGTAGTCCATAGAACGGATTATATGATCCTCGTCTACATCACTGTGTTTTTCTTTTCATACCGGTGAATTCTCATCCATCTGCAGCAGCATTCCTGACTTCTGTCTTTCCTTCTTGCCCTTTTCCAAGAGCTCTGCTCCTCACTGAAGAATGCCCTCTCATCTTACATTCATACACTTCAGATTCCCATTTGGAGAACTGTTCATTTGGATGCCTAGACAATTCTTTCTCACCCAGACTCAACACTCCTGTTCAAGAATGCGCACACCCTGTACTCACAGGTATGTATGAGGTGGCTTTGGTCTTCATGAGAAAGATCTGTCCCAAAGTCCTGCTCATCTAAAGTGCCCTTTAACCAGACACACAAAGAAAAATCTCTAATAAATGCCATGGAAAAAAAAAAAAAATCCTCACCTCTTTCCTCTTTTTGTATTTCCAGGTAAGAAGGGTTATAAATTCAAAAAAAAAAAATAAAAGGTAAAAAATAAACTCTGAAATACACCTTTAAGTACACATGGAGAATTAAAAGGACAAAATGCTTCTCAGTATTGCAGTTGTGAGCATTGGTGTTTGTTACATATTTGCATGACAAAAGACTAAGATTTATATAATGCATTGTTTGTCATGGGCTGGAAAAGATGTTGCTTTTCTTCAGGCTTTACTAAGAGATCACGCAGTTCTGTATAAATCATCACTTGCAGATGATCAGTCTGCCATGCAACATATTAAATATCTTAAAACTACATAGATTTAAATATTTATTTCCTATGTAGTTGTGTTACTAGGTACAAAATAAATTCTGGAGCATAATTTATTCAAATTTGTACAAATAGTGGTATGGTTCTACTACAATAGTAGTATGGCTCTGTTAAGGTACCATAACTATAAAAATTATATAACACACAGTTTTCTAAAGCAAAATTCAGAACCAGTCGAAGACTCAAAGTCATCTGAAACAATTAAGAGATTCAATATTTTCATGGAAATATATATATATATATATTAATTGTCTGAATTTATTTTCACTATTCATAGATTTTGTTTTAAAATAAAAAGTATTGTGATAAAATAACTAGTGAATTAATATATTAATATATTTTATAATTAATTAACATTAATATTCAATCACTTTTTGTATATAAGTTCTAGATTTGGCTCTGAATGTGTGTTTAAAAATATATCTCTTTACTGGGTAGGAGACAGAATGCTTAATTAATGAAGCAAGAAATAACTTTAAGACAAGCACACTAGGCAAGCACCTATCACCGTATTGCTGAACACTCTTTGGAACCACTCTGCCTTTTGCCGAAGAATCTTTCACAATATGATTTGGGTCAATGTTTAAAGAAACTGTCTTGAAACTGGCCTCTTTTAGCAACTCATATATATATTTACGAGATTAACATAAGGTTAGTATATTATTAAAAAATGGTTGTTTTATATGGAGTGTTTGATTGACTGAAATGCTGTGCTCTCAGTCTGAACATTGTGAGGATGCTGAGCTTTCCCCTCCTGTCAATCACCAGCTCACTACAATGACTAACAGGAATGAGTGAAAAGGAAAGTCCTTCTTGTCCTCTGGTAAATCTATGTCTGACATTCCTTCACTGTTAGGAATATTAATTTGCCGATGAGACAGCCACAGAGTATTAGCATTTGCCCATACTCTGTTTTCAGGTATGGGTGCTGAGACCTTATTTATTTCAAAATCTGCTCAAAATTTGGTCTAGTTTATTACTGCTTGAGAAGTTACATTATTTAGAACATTTATTATTATTATAATTATGTATATATATATTTTTTTTTGGGGGGGGGGGGGTAGGGCTAGTCCTCCTACCACTTTTCATTCATTTCATTTTCTTTCATTTTTTATTCATTGCACTTTGATCACATTGCATTTGCAATTCTGCCTATCTAATCTGTATTGGATTAAACCACTTTCTACTGAAAGAAACAGAACAGAACAGATCTGAACGGTAGAAAGAAAGGTCCTTGAGGAAAAAACTCAGTGTCTCTAAGCCTAGATACTGGGATGCACCTACCACAAAAGCTTATGGGAAGTGGGCAAATAAACAAGGGAAAGATGAAGGGTTTCAGGAGGGTTTGAGCTCTCAGAAAATGGGGAAGTTGTCAGAGCTTAGTCAAGGTTACAAAGATGGAAAAAAACTTTCCTGGTATTTTGACACAAGTGTCTGTGGAGAGTCGAAACCTTTAGACCAGTAGCCACCTTCTTTAAAAGTCAACGTTGCCTCCATTTCAGGCCAAGGTTTGTATGAGAAGTATAACACCTTGGTAAAATAAGTTATCAGATTCAGTTGGTCTAACTTTCCAGAAAAAAAAAAAAAAAAACACAAAAGTTTGCTTTCCTGTGTCAAATTTAAAAACTTAATTCTCATGTTAAATTAAGTAAAGTCATGTTTAGCATTATCTTAGTCTGTGATTAAATGACACTAGATTCCTTGTAAAGTCAGGTAATTGCATTGAAAGCTCTCCAGAGCAAAAGCCTTTCCTGTGGTCATACTCTGCACCTAACAGAGTGGGTAAGAATAGTGACTATTCTTAGTTAGTTCATAACAATGATAACAATCTGAAGACAGAAAAGGACCCACAGATGGAGCTGAAGAGGAACTGCAGATAGTCACAATCAGAAAGTTGGTAAACTGATGAAAAATAGTTTAATATTTATTTAGTTTGGCTTTTATACCTTAAACTGTATCTGAATTTTCCAATAACATTGAGATTCAAATAAACAATCCTCCAGTGTAACATAAAAACACACACATAAGTTCTCTTCACTCACTAGCAACAATAAAATATCAAAAAGAGATAGTCATCCTGTTACACATTAATAATACATTTATATTAATAAAGAAAAGCTCTGATCACAAACAGCTCATTTCTATCTCCTGGAATTATGTGAAATAAAAGCATTCCCCAAAAAGTTGAACTTGGGAGACTGTTTCCTCTACTTCTTGAAGGAGCGTATAGAAAAGTAGTTGGAAGTTTCCCCAAGCAAGTACAAGTCTTCATTTGCAGAAATGAACAGGGAAAGTCATTTTTACTGGTACACCTCACTTGGTGTCTCACTGTGGTGTTCAGATGAAGTGACCAGAGTCTTCATCCAGTAACTGTGTCTTCTTATCAGGCTCAGAGCCCCTCTCAGAAATATCTAAAGTAAATGTTCAGTACTAAAGAGCAGTGCCATGGGCAAGCTGAACAGGAGGCCCCAGCCATATGGGCACACTAATGCTTCAAAAACTCCCTAGCAGGCATGGAGTAACACATGGAGCTAGACCGCAACATTCCATAGCTCTCGTACAGTGATCACGCTTATGGATTGTCACTTACACTGTAATGCTTTCAATCACATTTACATTTCATAGAATCATAAAATCATTCCACAAGCCTCTTACAGTTTCTATTATTTGCTCGGTGTGAGGACAGTTACAATCATGGCTTTAGAAATCTTTGCTTCACTGAGATGTCTACCTGTTTCTTTTTTCAGAAAGCTTTGCTAAATAAACCTTTTTGTAACACTGAGTTTTTAACGTTGGTTGTCTGTGGAAAGCTAATACCTTCTGCATGCACAGTAGGAAAGGTCCACTTGGGACTATAATTTAAAGAGCTAATATTAACAGAATAAAATACACACATATTTATCTTCTTTAGTCTTTCCACACCACGGAAAAAGAGCTACCGTAGCTCTGACTGGTCATGTTAAATACCTCAAGGTTGAAAATTAAAATATTCTGCCTCTGTGCTGGTTTCACTGCTGTCTCTGTATTGTTCTCTATATTGCTCAGCACAGTCAGGAAACTAATAACTTTGAGAAAATTGCACATTTATTTGCTGTTTGCAAGGACCTCTTTCTATTAGCTATAAACTGGACAAATCTTAAATGCTTCCCGGGGCTGCTGATAAGCACCCAAAACCTATGAATGGCTTGCATTTGCAAAGCTAGAAGGGAAATCTTATAAAAAGTCTTTCCTGTAATTTCAGACAATTCCTGTTTAAGGTCAAGCCAGAAATTCTTCACAAATAGTTTCTCTCAGGGTACAGAGGTATTTCCTTTTCAGGTTCTGGCTAAGACCCAAAGAGCAAAAACATGAGGAAAGAAAACGTAACGATAATCACGAAATTAACCAAATCCTTCCTATACCAAAAATGTTTCCACTAATACTTGCACTACAATTTGGCAGACAGTAAGAAGCGACATCATCCTATCTTAATAGGTTCTGCACCTTGACACCCTCACAGGTAAGGTGCCCTCTGACTTCCAGATGTCTCTTTGCTATGGGGTAGTTTTCTATTTCTTCAGCTAAAGCACATTCTTAATAACTGGAAAATTGTTTTCACTTCAGTCCATATTTGCAAACAATTGCACTGGATATGCAGTGGATCTTCTTACCGACTAACATGAGTGGTGTTTTTTTGCATTTTTCTCATGGCTCTAAATACAAGCACAAGCATCACCAGATAAAAAGGGATATTAAAGAACTGTTCTGAAAGCAGACATACTTTCCTTCTAATATTTGTTCTCACTCTCTGGCTACTTTCATTAATTTATTTTATAAACCTCTTGACATTATTTCATCTTTTTCCAATGTGGCAGCATATCTATGTACCCTCTTCATTTTATTTACCAGAAAATAGTAATCAAAAGCAGATGGACCATCTGGAACAAATGTTGAGTTCTGTAACATGTGAGCCCAAGAAATCTGAGCTCCGAACTATACTTTGACTGCAGTTCTGGTTTGGATTTCAGGTAAATAATTTAAAATCGGAAAACTGTGCCAACATAAATCAATTTCCTGTGTTATTTTTGTGTTTAATGTAACAGCAAGTGCCTCATTCCTGAGTGACATGATGAGACCACATCATAGCAAGGGCAGAAATACCCCTCAATAAGGCTTTGGTTTGGCTTCCTGATTCATTTCAAAATGAACTTTGCCAAAAGGCTCAGGTATGGTTAAACCAGAGCCCATCAGAGACTTCATCATGGGTTAGGTATTGTGACTTGCAAATCTTCTTTTTCCTCCTGTTTCTAGTTATAGCAGGAGAGAAATGGAAAGTATGAATTCAAGGTAACAATCTCCATCCACATTTTTGTCACCAAAATTTACTCTTATGGACCCAAAAGTATGTTAATTTAGGTTCAGTATTCTACTTCATTACAGCATCATTCTTTGCTGTTTAGTATAGTGGAAGACAGTATAAAGGGTAAAACAACACCTCCCCTGTCAAAAGACACTGTTGAGCCTCATTCTCTGCTTGTGTAGATACTACTTCTGCTCAGTGGTTATATCAGTATTGTTGAGTTACATGTGACATTCATTGGAACTCCAGCCAGAAATTAAAACTCACTTTCGTAAATGCAGACACTTTTGGAAAGTAGCAATAGGCCTGACCTGAGCTCTTTATATCACTTCTTCACTTCATGTTCATTGGGCAGTACTTGGCATCAGCAGCAGTTACACATGTGCACACATCTGCAACATACTGTGCACAAGAAGTGTTTTTATCAAAGGATTATATACTGAAAATTACATATCGTGCAAAAGAAATCACAGTGTGGATGGATTGTATGGTGATACTTAGAGAAGAAAAATTAAAAAAAAAAAAAAGGAACTATAGGTTTACAGATTAAAAAATAATAATACTGGCCTTTATTATTATTTTTTTTTCTTTGTTAGGTACAGATTTCTAAACATAAAGCCCATCATTCACAACTCAAAATACATTTCTAGTTACCTAGATATATTTGGATAAGTGCCCTTCCTGAAAACTATGTGAATCTGTTCATCAAGTTGGAATTCTTAAGAAAAACAATTTTCTCGTATACCTTTTGGAGATCTTCTCTCTCAGTAAAAAGTCAAAAAAATAACCAAAATAAATCAAATAGCTTTTCTGAACTTCCACTTCTGCTCCTGACTGGGAAATGAAAATGCAGACAAATACTCATTTATGAAAATATTGGTTAAATAGACTGGGTTCTGTTAAAATTCTAACTTGAGTTGATATTAATTTGTGGCTGTTTCAGGTCAGTGTTTACATTACCTGAGTGCTTACTAACCTAGGTAATGCATCTTCTGGTTTATTACTAGTGGCTGTCATGTCACCTCTATACACACATTCCAAGAGTTAAGGAATGGCAGCAAATATAATGAAGACACAGTCTTTTCCATTATCTGGACTCTATTCTGGAAAGTCTTTCATGACAAAAAGGTTATCATGACAGAAAAAGATGAAGAAAACACAACAGCCTTATGTTCTGGATATTTCTAAATTACTTTTCTTGTTAGAAAATGTCTTCCAGCTGAGCAATATGGGTTGCAAAGAAAAAAAAAAAAGAGCAAAACATTTATACTTAATCAAAAATACATTCAGACTTTTCATTCTTCCTATTACACCATCCATTCAGTTTGAATTTTAGAAACCTTATGCAAAAAGGCTGTAAGTATTAAAGTATATTCTACAAGGCTTATTACGGTTTTGGCCTAACCTACGTTGTGGAAGAGAGCTGTGTCCCTGGGCTATTTCTTCTGAATGTTATTGGTATGGCATATCACAGGTCTGGGATTTGCTCTTCCTAAGATAATTGGATTGATGAGGAGACTTTTACAGGTCATTGAAGAGGAAAAGAAATTACAGGATGACGGGGGCTGCAGAGAGGTGGGAAGAATTTATCAGATTTATGTTAGACTTCTGTTTTAGGATGAAACTACTCATCCTGTGGGAGCTCCCTGCTTGTCTCTGTCACATATTAAAGCAGTCTACAGAGAATGACTCTGAAACAGGGTCTACATTTTTGTGGTCCGGAATTAATTGAGTTTAATCCCAGTTTATATTTGAAATGAAGATATGCATACATGTATAGGTTTGTGCAGGTGCATGTACAAGCATATTTGCATATGCATCTTTCTATCCTTTCTTTAGCTCCCTGGTTTTGTTTCTTTCCTTCATGAGTGCCATTATGTAGAGAAACACTATTTCACTTTTTTCATTGGTGAAGAAATTGTGTGCTTGTTGCTAAGAACTCAGTATTTACAGAGAATAATTACAGGCATATGCATAGTTTGCCTTATATGTAGAGTAGGCAAATATATGTTGAACAACATGTATCATTGCAGAAAAAAAAGATGCCTGTATTACAGCTTGTTGTTCTGATTTGCCTGCTTGTCAATTACTCTGCATATTATCTTTCCCTGGCGTATCTAAACCATGGACCGGAGGAACCACTCCTGCCACATCCAGAGATGGAAGAGGGCAGCAAGTGCTTTGCAGCAATCACAATATGGGTGCCCTTTACTCACTCCGTCCTCCCAGGAAAACTGACCCTTGTATAGTCATCTTTTCTGCTGAAAAACTGCTGAACACTAGTCACAAAGATAAACCAGGTGATATGGTCTTTAGCAGCCAGACTGCAAGGAGAAATGGAGCAGGAAACACCATTACTATTTTTATGTTTCTGGATTTAATCCACATATCTGGATTAAAATTTTCTGTTTTCAAGTTTCCTGTTTTTTTTTTTTTTTTTTTTCTTTAATGTAAAGGTCAAAATATTTTGTGTAAAACAGACATTAATCATAAGCACAATATTTATTTACTAAAAAATACACATCTGATTAAATATTTTTGTCAGCTCCCAAAATATGCTAAAGTTCATATCTGCTGCTCCAACAGTCTCCCATCACATGGTGGCAGGAAACTTAAAAACGAAACACTCCTACATGAAATTTCACAGTGGGAAAAAAAAAAAAAAAAAAGTTTCCTTTAAAAACCTTTTTCTACCCTCAGACATATAATTTGGAAAAATTTCTGCACATCCAAAGCACAGAATGATGAAAAGTCATCAGTAATAGCTAAATATTACCACAAAGAAATAGAAAACAAAACACTGAAAATATGCCAACTTAATGTGCTAGATTTCAAATGTCAGCTCTGATTTCTTTATCTATTATTGATTTTTTTTTCTACTACTGCAGAAAATTCTTAAAAATGTACACTAGACAGTTACAGCAAATTTTATCTGCTCTTCATAGGATGTAATATGACTATTCACTTAAGAAAATGTGTTCTAATGATGCACTGCTTTTTCTGGCTTTGGAGGAGAAACCATAAAGGAAATGCAAACTAATGCAAACTCCTGTATGTTTGCTGCAACAGAACTGATCTCCAAAAAGGATGGTCACTAAGTAAGGCAAACCTTGGCATTATGCTGCCAGGTTTGGTTTTGGTCTTCTGACTGCTCCTTACATGTGAACACCAATGTTCATAATAAGCAGCCTTCCAAATGGTGCGGTTCTTTCTGTCTCCAGTGTGCTCACACTTGCTGGAAATGCAAACAGTCAATTGGACATGCATTGCCAAATATTTCTCTCTAGAAAATGCTGTTTGGCTAAGGCTCAATATCTTCACAGGATTTAGCTCAACAGATTTTAAAACTATCTTATTCTTTTTTTCTTTTAGGTTTTGCAGTTGGTAAAAAAAGCTTATGATTTCATAGTTTTCATAAATTAACATAAAGTCTTCACAGATTAATGTAAAACAGAATAAAGATTTATGAGATACATATTTTAATAAATTAAGTAATTTTCAACTAGTTAAATAAACCAGTCAACATTGTTTTACTCAGGATGATTGAAGTTTAAAAATAAATAAATAAATAAATAAATAAATAAATTGTGATAGTAAGTATTCATCACAATCTAGAATGGAAATAAATTTTTAACTTCTGAAAATCTATCTGGAAAAGGATAAACCTCCTTCTGCCCAGTAGGAGTTCCAAACGGCAATACAGTCAGCCTTTGAGTCACCTCGTGCCCAGGTATATTGACATAGTATGTCAGTGCATATACAGTTCCCATGTGCCTATGCAGACACATACACATGCTGCTGTCCCCACTTCTCCATCCAGCCCCACTGACCGGTTGTGCTTCTTAGTTGTCTGGGGAGAAGGAGATGAGAAGAGACTTCTAAAAGTCATAGTTCCCTGTTAATGCTTGTCGAAAGGATGAGTGGCCACCATTCCCTGCTTCTCAGCAGTCTTGCATACAAAAAGTATTTGCGGTGCCATTATCTGTTGTCTTACTCAGGTGTTTCTTTAGGTAACATATACCCACAAGCACAGGTTAAAGCCTTGCTCCTACCTATTGCATTAAGCAGAAGAAGAAAATTTTCACTTCCTCCCAAGAACGCTTCTAAACACCACCTTTGCAACTACATTCTCACCTTCTCTATCCTTGCAGTATCAAGAGATGTCCCTTGCCCCCTTTCTTCCTCCCCACCCTGTACCCCAAGAGCTATGTCCCAACATCCTTCATGACTTCTCTTCTCCTTTGTCACCGACCACATGCCTGTCCCATACTCTCACCCAAAGGAGCGGATCCCAGCCCCAAGTGCTATTTGCAAGCTGAGTAAACACACAGAGGAGCAAGCACTTATTGTGCTGGCAGATGTGTACAATGCATGGGTCTTTGTGCATTCTTAGCAGCCACAGCAAAATCACCAACCCATGGTTAAGAAAGCAAAAGCTGCCAACGTGCACCTGGCAATTACTGTGTACCTGCCACAGTGATGTTCAGGAGTTTGACAAGGGAAGATGAGGGGTTTCTCTGCTGCACAAGGACTGCCTGGAGCTAAGGTTATCATCATTAAGGTTGTTATCTGGAAAATCATCTGGTATTCAATAGAAACTTTCTTCTACTCTGTTTTCACTTTGTCCTCAATATTACTAAGTTTGCCAAGAAACATGTGAAGCTGAACAAGCTTAAAGACCAGCTCAGTCAGCTAGCATTTTCCTCTGTCTGTGATCAGTTCAACTTGAAGTGGATATTTTGAGCACTGATTTTAGGGCCCTCCAATTATGGACAGACACATTCAAAGTTCTCTCAGTCAGCTCTTCTTGGAAATCCAGCAGGGCTCCCCAGGGTGCTCTGCCTCTGAATACTCTCCATGTGGCAGATCATGCCTTTCCATTTCACAGGGAACAGATGCAAAAACTTTCCAGGTTTGGTAGAGCAATGTGGGAGGAGCTTGACTGAGATTTTTCATTCTCTGTTTCTGTCCAGGTCTTTTACCATAGACATAGCAATGTGGTTATGACCCAAAGCCTCTCAATTCATTCTGTACAAATTTTGCCTATGTTAATTCTGCAATGATGTTAAAATATACAAAGATGATGATGGTTTCAAATGAAGAAGAAAGATCTGCTTTTTATACAAAAAACAAAACTATACCCGGCTTTCTATGAGCAGATGAACAGAGAACTAACATACAAATGGTTTCTCTCTTAGTTGCTTTAGGTTTTTGTCAACAGACTACAGAGGCAGGGGAAACTCTTCAATAAATATAAAAAGGCTGTGGTTCTCTCTTATAATTACTGTATTGTTCTTTCTGACTCACTAGCTGTAGTATTTTCTGTTTAGTTGTGTGCGTGTTTTTTTTTTTTTTCTTATTGTTTTAGGTAGATGTCTGTTATGTCAGTATCAAGTTTCCTGTTTAAAATGGATACAACCATTAAATGATGAGCTCCACAAGTATCTTAAATTAGCTTCACCAAGGAGACAGCATGACCATTTCCCTTTACATCTAATGACACAACAGTTTATTTTCCAGTCACTGAAAGTTTACTCCATAATTCTAGTATATTAAGAAATCCAAAACCAGAGATTTTATTTCAGCAGAACATTATGTTGCTATGAAGCAGTGATAATAATAATCTTCTGACTGCTTTAGAAACAGTATCTAGTTGGCCTTCACAACAGCTTTATGATAAAATGCACATGGCAATGAAAAAAAAAAAAAAAAGAACTATGAGAACTATGGGGAGGAATTTTATGCACTGCAGGAAAATAAATTTACAAGAAAAAAAATTTACCTAGCCACAGCCTCAATGCCACTCAAGGAGTGTGAATCCAACACTGGTTTCATCCATACTCCCTTGGCTTGTCGGCCATGAGTCTCCCCTGTTGCCTGTGCAAATAAATGACTTCAATCTCTACAGCACTGAGCAGCTAAGCACAAGGTATCAAATAAATGCCTTTGGTTCTGCAAACCAGCTGTCCTCTAATCTTGTCTATGCGGTCTGACCCATGCAGAGCACTGGGCCTCATCCTAAGGAAGGAACGTAGTCATAAAATATGTAGGTCATAAGGGAAGGATCCTCCAGGGAGATCTGCTGCTATCTGTGGAAACCCCCCGAGTGGTAAGTCTGGACCTGTTGTCAGTTCTGTACCCTCAAGGACACTCTGATGTGCTTCAAGAAGGCCATAAATAAAATCCATATAGTCCTCAAGCTTAGTGTCTCCAAAAATGTTAACTGTTAACCCTTGAAGGTAAAGCTTTCTACCTAAGAGAAGGAAAGGTGTGCATATGAAGACACTGAATCTTTCTATTCTAATTTATTTTCATTATGAACTTCAGCCGAAAACTAGATCCTTACAAACATCAGAAAATGCCTGCCTGCTCCCTTTTTCTATTTGATTTTTCAAGAAGCCACAGCTGTTTTGTGATAGGGATTGCTTTCTGTGTTTTAAAACCATACCTACAGGTAGGAATTCACTTCATGAAAAAAAAAAATATGTTGTGCCAATTGTAATTATATATTAAATACAGAAAATCTTCTTGATCGCAATAACAATGTGAGAAAATGAACGCTTATAACACAATATCCTATCGGCTCAACTGGTTGGTGCTAATAGGCTTTCCATTTACAAGCGTCAACCTCTTCTCTAATTATAAAAAACAATTTATTGTTGAACAGCTAACAGCCATGCTAACCCAGACACATTGTATTTCTCTGAGAAATGAGAAAATGAAAAATAAATGTATATTGTACCTGCAATGATTTTCCTTGAAATTGCACTGAAGAGGAAGATATTATTATCTCCAAATCTATGTCTCCCCCTGTTAATCTCCTGGGATATTTCAGGTGCTGTATATAAGGAATGGAAAAAATAAATAAATAAATCAAATGGAAGCATAAGATTCAAGGTTAGCTGAGAGCCATATCTCATACATTTTAATTATTGTTTTTGCATTTTTAATTTAATTGAACCTGTATCTTATGGAAGTGTTGGTACTACATCATCATTCAACCTTCATTTATTTTCTGATCTGACAGCCCTAGATGCATTTGTGTTGATGGCTTAATCGTTTCTTTCCCTGAGCAACCCTAAGTGGGGAAAGATCACAGTATGCCACACCAGGTTATTTTAACTACAAGGCAACTTGCAATAGTTTGTGACTAGCAAACAGACACATGTAAAAACATATTCTCATTAAAAAAAGACAAAAAAAAAAAGTCTTAAGAGTACATTTTTTCAAAATGAAAAGTGAAAGCAGAAGCAGCAGTAAAGGATGTTTGAAGACAAATTATTTCTTGCTTAACCAGAATAGGTCATTGCTTTGCCATTTTTTCCAAAGCTTTTATTTATTTATTTTTTATGTTTTCCTTTCATTCCTTCTCCAATAACAAATAAATCAATCAATGGAAGAACAGGTATGACAAAAAAAAAAAGTTTTAAATACAAGAAAATCTTCAGAACGACAATCTTCTTTGTCCCTTTTAAAGACCACTTCAGTGATGAAATTTTTAAATGATAGTATTTTGCTTCATAGGTTAACTTTGTTTCCTATTTGTCCTCATTTTTTTGGGCCATCAAATAGATTTAAAAGCAAAGAAGTGTAACCTAGTTGTGCTTACACAGAGGCAGCCCATTGGTCTACGCTGGCCAAGCCAAGCTGTTTTGTCCAGTCTGGGACACTGGGGCAAAATGTAGATTCCTAAACTATCAAGGTTTTTTCATTAGCAGACTTTTTTTTTTCTTTTTTTTTCTTTTTTTTTCTTTTTTTTTTTGTCTCTTTTTGTTGCTTGAACATTAGTACTGCTGTGGGTTGTAAGATACTGCTAACCTATCTGATAAATGAAAGCTTAGAGCTATTTTGTCCTCATTCTCATCTGTAATAACTGACTGCACATGTTACTGGGCAATGGAGAATAAGGCCAGAATTTTCTTCAGAATTGGTAGGGGGAGAAGACATTGTTTTCTTAATATATAACTAAATTTCTAGCTGTCTTAAGAAAGTGTAGTTGTGTCATTGAAAGACTGAATTAAGTCCAGGTCACCCAGATGCTTTACCTGTATGTCTTTGTTAGAAGCTAGTTAGGATTTGGCTGCCTATAATGAGCTTATATCACAGAGAGGTTTACAGTTGTTGTAATGTGAGGGGAAATTATAATGGATGCATTTTTTTGTGCCTATTCTAATTAAAAATACTTGCAGCATTGTAGCACCACCTGCAGGAGGCCTTTTATTTTACTAGGATATGCACTGTACAGTGCCTAGGGCACGTTTGTGTGAGAACATTATAACCCAACACGTTAGAAACCCAAAGGTCTTATAAAGGGATAAAAAAAAAAAAAAAAAAGAGGAAACCATGTTAGCCCTGCTTCACACATGGCGAAACCATGCAAGATGTATACTGTTCCAGACAGATAATTTTTAGCTCTTGATTTTTAATTGCTTTCTTTTGACTGATTTGAAGCAAGAAATTGCTTTTAAAATGAGTTTTCCATTTCATTGGTTAAAATGTAGAGTGGAATACCACGAATTTTCAGACTGACATAGATGGAAAGATTAGAGGCACATTTAATAGATGAGGTGCACATACTGCCAAAAAAATGAGATCCTCAGCCTGGGCTCTTCTTATAGTCCAAAGCGAGTGGGGAACTGCCCTAAAATGGCAACAAATGGCTTTCCATGCACAGGGGAGCTGCCTGATGACCAGGGTCTGCATAGCTGAGCCTGGGACAGCAGCTCAGGTCGTGCCATGGGGATACTCCTCCCCACATGTGGATTGCTGGACACATGGACAGGAGCACTTCCCCTGCACAGAAAAGTAAGAGAAAAAGAGAAATTCCTGGAATGGCCTTTTTTTTTTTTTTTTTAATTAGCTACAGGAATGTAATTCTGATATATTTAAGAATCTGGAGACCCGAGCACATCAATGAACAACTCTCCACCCATCAATGTTAAGGCTGCTGTTGAAGGTAATTTGGCCGCGACAGTCCAGACACAATTAACAGGGGCAGTCCCAAGGTCAGGGCTGAGTGCTGGGGACAAATAGTGCATTAACATTGACTTCACTGGCAGTCTTTATGACTGAGCCTCAGTGACAGGGTCTGGAACTTTCACCACCCACATCCAGAGGGATCCAACACAAAAGGGGCTGGAACCCCAGAGGGAGGCACTGCTCCCTGCCTCGGGTTCAGGTGAGGAAAACCACTGACACACAACTCTGAGATCTGGTTGCTTCTGCAGTTTTCTGCATAGCAGAGATATGAAGCAGTGTCCAAGCCTCCATGAACAGGCAGCCTGTACTTTAGACAAAATATCAGCAAGAGCAACAGACTGTGGAAAATTAGTGGGAAAAGGCAAGAACAAGGACTTGTAATTTGCAATAGCTGGTTATGCTGTGCACATTTCTGGGGTATTTCATGCATGTGTGACTGCAGATACAAAAACACATGTATGTATATCAGCTTTGCTCCTCAGCTTGCCAGCTCTCGCATACTATAAAATCTTCAGTTTGCTGCTGACTTGACAGTTCTTCATTGTGTATCTCCCTTGCTCAGGGCAGGGGACGTGAGCAGGAGACGGGAATCAGCAAAGGAAGGAGCAAAGACAAAATGATGCAAGCTAAGGCAGAAAGGAAAGGCTCTGTGAGAATGCTGAGGGTGGGGAAGGGATAAGAGACTGTCCCTGCTCTGCAGCCCCACATCCCCCCGGGGCCATGCTGCTCCTCCCCAGGTCAGACTGTCTTCCATTGTCCCTGTGCAGAGGACATGAAGAAGGGTTTCAAGGAGACAAAAATGCCTCTGTCTGGACAAAGACTGTGAGAGGAGCACCCCATGAGACCTTGCCTCAGCTCTGAGAATATGTCTCTAACAGCTGATGCTTTTTGTGTGTTTGTTTTCTATTTGAGCCAATTTTTAAACCAGTCACTCATGACAGCCACTTCAGTAATGCTGGGAGATACAAGGGCATGGCTGGTGAAGGAGTTTTGCCTTTCAAATAGGTGCTTAATTTTGTGAGGAAGAGTACTAACGAAGCTATTTCTGTTTCCTGGCAGCAAATCATCTGGGCGTTATTATTTCCAAGCAGCTTAAAGGAAGGAAAACAGGGTTTGAAATGCAGATTTATTTTTTAAAGTGTCTTTATTTTTCACATTCTCTCTCTTGCATGTTTTTTCCCCTCTACCCACCTTCACACTCCTGCTCTGCCTCCCTCTTACTCTACATGTGCACACATGTGTTATGTGTGTGTATATATGAATATGTGTGTGTGCATATGTCTTTCCTTTCTTTTTTTTTTCTTTTTTTTTTTTTTCCTCCTGGAGAGTCAAGCTTCAGTAAATTACTGTACAGTCCTGTCTCATAGCAGCTCGCCTGTTACCTCCCCTAGGCAATTTGGTGCCAACTGGATTATATCAGAGCAGTTGCTTTCCCCACAAGAACAGGAGAAGGTGCAGGAGATTAAAATAAAGATCAGCCAACCCTGTAGCACAGCAAATTAGCTCAGGCCATTAAGCATAATGGCCTTCCAGAGGCCACAGAGGTCAGCTATTAGTTCAAAATAATGACCTTCAACCCAGGCAGGAGGAAGTACACAGGCAGACGCCTGTCATTCTACTGATGCAGTTTTTTTAAAGATCTACCTCAGTCCACATTTTGTACAGTTAAAGTGTTTAACACATTTAATGGGAGCTGATCTTTTTTTTTCCCCCCTTTGGATTGACACAAGAGTTTGAAGTTAACCATGTGGAGGCTGCTAAAAGATCCCAGGCAGAGTGATTCCAATTAACAACATGGAAACACAGTTTGCTTAATTTCCAGCCTACTTCAACATCAAAGGTTCAAAAGTTCACTGCAAATGTTCCTGGATTATATTATTTCAGAGAGGAAGAGAGAGGGGGAAAAAAATAAAAAATTCCAAAGCTATACAGTATGGACTGCATATCATATGAAATATGAACTGGTTAGGGAAGATGTTGAAAGCGCTGGACTGGGATTTGGGGGATGTAGATTAAATTCCTTGTCTCTGCTGCAGACTTCCTGTGTGGCCTGGAACAAACTGCTTTACTGGCTTTCTGTTTTAGTTTCAGACACGCGTGGGGTGAAGCTAATGAGTCCTTTCTCCTGCCCTTTGTCTCCTTTCTCTGCTTGGAGATGCTCTTCAGAGAAAGGTCTGCAGAGTTTCCCTTAGGTAGTGTATATACAGAGATGAATACACAATACAGGCTCCATCTCAACTTTGAATGCTGAAGAAGGCCTAAAAAATCAATAATTAAAAACAGTAGGTTGGCTTTCAGGAAATTCTTGGCTCTGTCACAAATTTCCTGTGTGACCTTCACCAAGTCATTTAATCTCTCTCCAATTCAGCTCCACAGCCATAAAAGTACTTCTCAGTAATGCAGTGTGTAATACATCCATTCATATTTGTAAGGCATGCAGAAGCTACAATAGGAGGCCCGAAACACAGCTAGGTTCGTTTCTTTGGTGAGTAAAAGCTACAGAGCTTAATCTCGTATCACAGACGTCTTCTAAGGAGGCTGTCCTTGAACTCTGAGCAGGCACAGTACACAGCCCAGTGATGGAAGCAAAGGCACAGCAAGCCACGGACACATCACACTGTATGTGGTTTCCATATGTGTCACATGTCACATGTCTCATATGTGTCAAATTGAATCTGAAGCATCTTCTCCCATTCATAATTCATGGTATAAGTTTTTGCTTAGTTAAGGAAGAAAAAAAATAAAATAAAAAAAATGCCCAAGCACATTCGTTTGTTTAAATAGGGGTGGAGGGAAAAAAAAAAAAAAAAAGGATTAGAGGGAAAGGAACAGTTTATGAACTCAACATGTGTTTTGAACCCCAATAAGCGGGAGAAGAAGTTCACAAATCCTTGAACCCCATTGCTGTCATGCCTTGCTCCAACATGGAGAAGTTTGCCGGAATTTATGACTGTTTACATGAGAGCTACAGTGTTTGTGGAAGTATAAAAGCTGTTGTTGAGTATCATAAAAAGAATTAAATTACCGAACTGTTTTCACAGAAGGTTGAAAGGTCTGACATAAATCTTCAAAGGGTAAGCGGAAACTCTGTCCTTAATCTGCCCTGTTATGCTGAGGTACTGCAGGCGACACATATGGTATATAACGTTACCCGATGCTGAGAGATTTTAATAAAGCCTATAGGCAAAAAAAAAGCTGATAAGGGTGAAACTACATCATTAGGCTAACACTAGATTTTTCTGCTTTCATGAGTAGACCTTAAACTACAAAGCTTTTTATTTAAAACTAATATTATTTTTTTTTAAAAAATACATGAATGTAATTTGGAGCTCCTCACTTCCTTTGGTGGTTTTGTAAGTGCACATGTTTTAGAGAGGGAAAAGTATGTGTAAGGGGAGGGTTCATATTTTCAATGGTCTCTCCCCTCTCAGCAATACCCATTAAGAAAGCTTTCTAATGGTGAGTTGAATTTCACCCTGTCTGCTTTCACTGTGCTGGTGTGAAGGCAACAACTGCTGAGCAGGGACATGGGTCCAAACTGCAAAATGCCTGATAGCAGTTCTGAGGGAGCTTCAGTGGGATCTGGTCTTTAAAATTATCTCTCATGGTAATATTTTTTTCTCAAATACTACAATAGGGCATTGTAGAAAATGAGCTCATGTCTTACAAAATTCAAACTAGAGCTTTTGAAATATTTTTAAGCTATGCAAGTGTCAAATTTAAGTTTAACAATGATTAAAGATGAAAGCACTCGTTAATTTACATTAATCAAATGCTGATAAGAATAAATAAATAAATAAATAAATAAATAAAAATAAAAATAAATATTAAAAATATTGTTAAAGAAAAATTCACTCCCAGGCCAATACTGATGCCAGTCTTTTCTTGCCTGGATTGAATTTTATATTGGAATTATAAAATATAAACCTCTGAAAAGAGCATTTACAGTGGAAACACTGACAAACTGAACTGAAGCATGCTACGGGTGCCTTTATAAACATACCAGGCATGATGGTTTTGAGCCAAAAAAAGTGCTTCTTAAAAAATGTATTAAAAATTAATTTATTCCTTATGCATGTCTAAGTTAAAACTTCTCAGCATGAGCTTTATTAATTCCCTCGGGCCTCTTCTCTATCCATTGCAGACAACAAAAATGTACTCTATATAAAACCTACTGGAATAGCCCAGCCCTCCATGGGATAAGTGGTATGCTTTGCTGGTAGATACCAGCACCTTCCCCCAATCTCTGTATGAAAAAAACATACCCAGAATACAGCTACGGATCAGCCAGTCTTAAGGAAACAGTATTGTGCCTCACCTTTTTAGGTTCACAGCACAACCAACCAGGCAGTGCACACCAAAGAGCATATGGCACCCGATGGCCCTCTGCCCAGCCCCATGTGCACGTGTGGGCATCCACTGTGGTGCAGCCCCGGGGGTGCAGGGAGGGTCACACAGCACAAAAGGATGGGTGTGCTCTGCTCCAGGCCCTTTTCCCCACTGCAGGGACACTACAAGGTCAGCAAAGTCTTTCCTTCCCAAACACGGTCCCCTCCCACCAGCCAGGGAGCAAGCAGGGTTTGGCCACTTCTTCGAATGAATAAGAAACAATTTGAAATTTGGACACGGTCTGCAAACGAAATTCGACGTGCAAACAGCTAAGAATTTGGGTGATCTGCGATATCCAGTCCCACATCTGGACCCAATTTGCACAAAGGATTCCTGTCATTTTCCAGGGCTGAAACAAAGCCCCGATTCAGCAAGCCCAAAAACACTGGACTCTTGAAATTTGCAGCAGAATTTTGCAGCCTGGTTCTCCCTCAAATGGAAACATTTCTTGCAGTCATTCTCCAGTTCCCATCTTCCAAATGCTGAGCATGTTTTCAGCTTCAGCCTCACAAGACTGAAGATAAGCCTGGGGCAACATCAAGAAGCTGCAAACGTTTCTTTAAGAAGCAAGTATTAATATATTTCCTGTTAGATGCAGAAAATAGGATTAGAGGTGATATTATGACAAAGGCCCTTCTGTGAAATGAGGAATAAATGTCATTAATACCTCCTAATGGGCAAACTGGTCTCCCACCTGCATGTGTGCATCAGGCCTGTATTAGATTGTCATACATAATTGATAGTGAAATAAGACCACTTTCCACTGAATGGGAAGAAAAGCTTATGCTGTGGATTGACAGATTCATTTGCAAACAGATTGATCAAATCACAGATTGAAAAAATGACTCCAAATTGATTTAATTTCATGAATTGTAGGATCATGTCATAAATAACTTTTACATATAGCAAGAAAAAAAAATAAAAAGCCAATGGAAGAAAATGTTTTCTCACTCTGAAAGGAGCATATACCTATTTTCCTACCACTTCTATAGCTGATAATGCAATATAAAAATTGTCTTAACAGTAATATCTCTTAAAATAGTTTTCTACATGCGACATTTACTAAAGAGGGACATCTATTGGGGAACAGTACTTCAAGAAATTGGTAAACAGGAATCCATTCAGACTTGGCCAACCAGAGCATTTGAAATTGCACATTAGAGGAAACAATTCTGAATTAGAAGAGATGGATGAGATGACTTTATGGATCTATTCCTAGACCATGTTATTAGGTGACAAGCTGCAGCAGTTGGTGTGGGGGGTATGGTGGTGTAGGGGAGCGTAATGTCAGTGCAATTTTAAACAAAATGCGGGCTGCAAGTATTTCCCCTGGGCCTCCAGTGGAGTGCATGTAGTGGAAAAAAAAATAATAATAATAATAAAAAGGCACAGAGATGTATGTTCTCTGTGGTGAGCAACTTTGAAAGCCAGGGGTCCAGGTTAGGCACTGTGTGTCTTTTGCTGCTCCCTGGGTAGTGCTCTCCCCTCCCCCAGAGGGAGGAGAAGTGTCCTGTCCTCCCATCCACACAAAGCGGCCTGCCCTTTCTAGGACTGTCAAAATGAAGCTCTGACAAATCACAGAACCACCAGTGTGCAGGGTTTTGTTTTTGAAATAGCATAAAATTGTTGTAGAATGGACTGCATAACAGCAAAATTGGAAGATCAGAGACAAATTCAGGCTGGACAAGACCCCAGAGGTCCCTGGCCTAGCCCTACTCCATGTAGCCGGCTCAGTGCTGAGTCCAGGCCTGGCTGCTCAGGGCTACTCCCAGTGGGGCTGGAAAACGCCCAGGGCCAGAGCCAGCACAGCCTCCCCTGCTGTTCCAACGGGGAAAAGCCTTCTCCTCGTGCCTGATCCCAAACTCTCCTGTTTCAGCACTGTGTGGAGCCTGGCTCCAGCTCTACAGAAAACTCCCTTAGGCTGGGACAGCCCTGGTCCTTCAGCCTCTCTTTGCACAGCCACTGCTCCCGCCTCGACCAGCTCAGGGGGTCCTGCTGAACTTGCACCCATTTGCCCATGTCTTGAGGAGGCCCAGGTGCCCCAGCCCACATTCTTGCAGGGTTGTCCCCACACTTGTCCAGGAGTCCACGTTGGCCCTTATTGAATGTCACAGGATTGCCGTTGGCACATCTCCCCAGTCCAGATGGGTTCTGAGGTGGAGAGCTGTGCTGTCGTTGCTCCTGAAATAATTTTACTAATCTTGTACATGGCTTGGAAGCCCTTCAGTGCATTTCTGAAGGCAGCTCCGGGGTCAGATGATTTTCAGAAGCAAAGCTGGCAAGCAGTGGCTAAGAGGCAAGCCAGGCCATTTCCCACAGAAGTTCAGTTATTGTGTTTTTGATTTATATTGTTATTTTGTAAATGACACAGTTTAAAATTAAAAAATAAAAATAAATAAACACCAAGTTAAGCAATGTAGCCCAATACATGCTTAGAAGAAAAATGAAATGAATGCTGAGAACCTGTGTACTTAATTTCTGTTGCATGGCCCCAGTCTCAGGGTGACCTGGAGTTTTTCAAAAAAAAATACAAATACACAGCAATGATTTTTTTTTTCCCTAATGAAAATATATGGGTTTTTAGTAATGAGCTCCAGAATGGAATTTCTAGTCTGAACCAGAACAAAAGAGCTGTACCTCTGAATATTCCCTGGCTAGGGCCCACTTTGGGGGAGGAGAGACTCAGGTCCTGCTCTGCTCAGCTCTGAACAAGGACCTCCTGCCTCCCCTTGGGTCCCTAATGGATTGCTCTGCTCAGTTTCCAAAACAGTTTTTGAAAGACTTTGATTTTATTCCAACACAAAATGAAAATAAGTTCCAAAACCTCAACAATTTTTGTTAAACTGAATTTTCCCAGCCAAACCTACATACATTATTACTGTTACAAATCCCCCAAGCACTTCCAGAATAATCAGAAAAGAGTGCTGCATCCAGAAAAAATCCCAAATCGAAACCAAAGGGTAGAAAGAAGCGATACAGCACATCAGGAGGCCAGTGTTTGTGTGGCCACCCCATGCTGGCATTATCTTGCAGGGATGGAGATGATGATTATAGCTTAAGGCTCCACAGGGGTAATCCAACCTGGACTGTCTGGAGGGAGCAGCTCTGAGTTGTGCAACCTCCCACATGCTGTTCCCCACACAGGCGACTGGTGCCTGTGCACGCAGCCATCTGTCTCCACATCCCATTCTCTGCCTTGGCAGCCACCTCCTTCTCTGCATTTCCCCACCATAAATGTAGCAGCCCTCCTCAAACATCAATGTGGCAGGAGCTGCTGCAGCCACAACTACCCATTCTGCTTGATTGCTGGGAGGACTGGGGAGACAGGTAAGTAGGGAGGATGGAGAGGAGATAAATTTACACAAGTACAGCCCAGCCCTGCTTGCCTCAGTTGGTCATGAAGCAGAGAGGGGATGGGCTCATTCCCTGCATGAGTCTCCATTCTTCATCTGCCAGGGCTGACCAGGCATGTCTCACAGCCTCTTTGACCTGCAGACAGTTAGGACTATGTTACATGTGGCCATAAAAGCATCTTGTAGCCATATTTCACCTGGATTCTTTATCTAGGTGAGGGATTCTCAAGCTGAGTGTGTTTGTGTATCACAGGTACAGATGATGGTGGGAGCAGAAGTTCTAGGTCCACACACATCTCAGGTTGGCAAATCCTCTTTTGCCTTAATTCTCCATCTGCAATACAGGGAAAATACATACATTTCCCTGTTTTCCAGGATAAACACATAGCAAGATTGTGAAGGTCTGGATGGGGACCAGAAGCATGAAGAATAAATGTTTCTCTTTTCTTTTTAAAGTGCATGGAATTTTTATGGGAAGGAAGGTGAAACCTTTACTTTCTGTAACAGAAGAATAATTTCAGCCTAGGAAGAAAAAAAAAACAACAACAACATAAAAAAACTAGAAGAGGCCTC